>NW_028221936.1:0-26933 GCF_014529385.1 Adiantum capillus-veneris | reverse complement strand
TTAGTTTTTGGTTTTTACTTTAGCGAGCCGGGGGCCGAGTGCACTACTTCACAAGGTTGAAGCTTTTGTCACTGATTTCAATCTCAATTAGAGACCTTAGACACACGCGTTGGGGATGGTAAGCTGTTCAATCAATTTTAGAACTTGCACCCTTGTTAGTTTATCCAAGCGATCCCTGGCGGACCCCATTAGGGGCGTGACAGTGCCCAAGAGCCCCATAGGGATCCAGCTACTGCGAGACTTGGTTGCCCTCACTCGCCAAAACCTTGATCACCTCGACGGATTTTCGAGAGAAATTGCCATACCCAACTTGGACGTCGGCTCGTACATTAGTGGTATTCAAAGGTAAAATTTGAGTTTACACAATCTCAAGCAATAAGCTTGTCTACCCCAAATCATTAAAACATAAATGCCTTAAAACAGGGAGAAACCTTATAGCACATTGGAAATCTACCTCGTATTGGGACGCTCTTGAGTTTGATGCAAGATAATTGTCTTGTGGCCAAAATGAAGTCATCACTCTGCAACATCTTGGAACCAAATCGAAGTAAAGAATAGCAGACATGAAGCCTACACAACCTTCACGGTAAAAAATAATCATGGAAAGCAATATCAAGCTGCAATAGGATTGATGTAGTGTTAGCTTAAGCAAAGTTGTTTGAAAGATAGTATCTTCAAAGCCTTGTGAGAGTGAGCATGTAAGATTTTATGGTAGGCATACAGAGTGCAAACTTAGTGGAGTCCTTGAGCATTACAATCTTTGCGACTAAGTGAGACCCATATTAAATGCGGGTGGAGTAATGGGATCGACGATTGGGGTTGCGGGGCAGAATCTTGAGACGCATTAAACCTGGCCAACAGGAAAAACGAGGCGCACTGTCAAAAAGGCGAGGCACATTAAACATGAACAGCGGGGAAAAACGAGGCGCGATCCCGCAATTTGAACCCAAGACCTAGCTGTCCGAGTTTAGGGTCACATGGGCTAACCACCTCACCCGCATACGCATTGTGTACTCACAACCCTTTTTACAACATTATATTATAAAATAAAATGCATTTCTAGGCTGTCCAGGTTTAGTGCGTGTCCAGGTTTAGTTTTTGATTTGATTTTTGGGGCTGCGATCTTCTCGGCTTTCGCACGTGAGCTTCTTCGCCTTTGATCCCATTGCCTCCCCCTCTTAAAGATAGGTGTTACTTAGTCCTGAGGCATTACAATCTAAAAGTCCCATCCTTGTGTGTGAGTGTGTGCACGTGCACGCGAGCGCGCCCATTTCCATGTCAATGTACAATCTCATGACATTAAAATGCTCCAAAATTTTTATTTTCATTATTCTCCCCTGAATGCTAGCATGCGTGATTTGAATGGTCTTGTAGGGTGTGCTTTTTGGGAGTTTAAAAAAATAGCAATTATCTGTGACTTTGGTGTGCAAGGGTCATTAACCATTGGGCAAAAGTTGGATGTAGGCACCACTTTTATTGAAAAACGTGGGAATAAAACAATTGCGCCATCCAGTGTTTGGGAAAAATCATTTCTCCAAACATACAAAATTTCCTTTTTTGAATTTTCCAAGAGGAAATTTAGAAAATTAGGTTTATTTTTTGGGTTTTTACACTAATTTTCTCTATTTTGGGGCGGAATTTCTCCTTTTCCCCTTGCCTTCAACTGGCATTTTTGAAATTGAAAACGGCACGATGTTAATCAGAGACACATTTTTCTCGAACACTGGTGCCATCTCAATGGGATCCCCCTCCTTTGTTGCCTTTGCTGGTGGACATTGCTAGATGCCTAATATATAAAAGGGGAAATAAAAAGGTTTGGGGGAAGCAATACAACAAAGCATCCAATTTTTACCAAAATTGGAGGAGGGCCTTGCTTTGGAAAGCACCTCAAGGAAAATTTGTTCAACTTTTTTTTCCTTCGAAAGGAACAAAAAAAAGGCATTTTCTTGGCCAAGGTTTTAAAGGGCAAACTAGTGTGACAACCAAGATCTATGCCAAAAGCTAGGGTATTTTCTAGGAATTTTATCTAAAATGCCCAAATTTTAACCTTGAAAATCAAGGTCCAATGGAGGTACAACCAGGGTTTTTCATTTTCAAGTAGTAAATTTACTTTACAAATTGGGATGCATGAGCAAAAGGTAGAAAGACAAATTTTGTTGATTCAATGCACTTGAGTGGACGTTTTAAAGGGAAGATTTAATGGAAATTTGACATGGTCATAAATTGAAAAACCCTTAATGTTGCGACGTGAATAGGACATCGAATATTTACTTGACTTGATTTACTCTCTTTTTCTAAAATGGCAAGTGGAAATCACACAAGAAAGTGTGTGATGAATATATGGTCTTCATTTAAGTTTTCCCTAGGTTGTAATGTTGTTTCAGGGCGGTTACAGACCGGCTGCCCATACTTGGGCGGCAGGTACGTGCACCAACTGCCAAACAATTACAGGCTATGTGAAATGCGCGTTGGACAACTCCGTGGACAGGCAAACTCCCCCGCCCATCCATGAGCAGGGGTTGAACCTCAGGCCCCACCGAAAAAGACAAAGGGCGCAACCAATAGGCCATGTTGTCTTTCGTGCACGTGGTAGTCGCTTTTATTATTTATTGCGACTTGGGCATGTCAGTGTGTAAAGCCTCCCCGTCCGTCCCCTGAGGGGATGGGCAGAGTCTGTAACCACCCTTAACACTAGAATGGTAACCTAACAGGACATAAAAGTGTCCTTTCAAGGTTTTGGGAAAAAATTCCAAAACCATAGTAGATCCACTCATTTTGAAAAATCCTTTCATGAGCTTATAGTTCAATAACTACTACATATGGAAAAAATGAGAAACTTGTAATTTTTGTCATCATTTGGTCACTACAAGCCTCCAAAGTTGATGGACAAGTGCATTTTGCCCAAAACAGCAATTTCTTACGGTTGATTGCATATAAATAAGAGTGGGGATTTTTGTAGGACATGAGATAAAATGCCCCGTTAACTTCAATGGGTTGGTGACCAAAACTTATGGTTGATTTTACCTCACTAATTTTTTTTTGGGCAAAAAAATAGGTACAAAAAAGTTGCATTTTTGCCATTCTGCGGACCTATCATCAAAGTTTTTATAGTCATGCTCAATACAGATACTATATACATGTTTTCTTGGTTCCCTTTGGGCCTTTAGATTCAAAAGGAGCCATGGAGCATGTCAAAAGGATAATGGATCTCTTAGAATTGGAACCTTGGGGGCAATGATAAAGTGCTAAATACAACAAACATGAAAAAACTGGGTTTAGCATTATGACCTCTAGAAACTCATAGAAACTACTCAATATCTAGCCAGGTTTGTAGTCCATGATTAGATATGGTTACTACTTACAAAATACACACAATTGGCCTAAGAAACTAGCAATATTGAGAAAGTTATACTTGCTACTCTAAAATGTATCGTATTCTTCAGCAATCAAAAAACTCAACCATCATCATATACTATGCTATATAGCATATTAGGTCCCCCAAAACTCAAGGAAGATTAGCTTTATGCTATACATTACACTTACACAATCAAAATTGAATTTGGATATCAAGAAAGCCACCAAAAAAATCATAAAAGTGCTAATTTTGGCTAAAAAACAGGATTATGCAATTCTTGTAAATTGGTCATAACTTTAATTTTAACACTTAGCTCTCCCTACAAGCATCAAAACATGTTGAGAACTATGAAGGCCTAACCTCTAGCCATCTTAACCTCACAAACATGAAGTTTAGAGTGGTATAGTTGCCAAAATTTGAAAAAAAGCCAAAAACAGGACTCGTTTTTTCACACAGTTTAGGTTCAAAAATGTTGTGCAAGAGTAAGGTTAATGGTGAGATCGATACTCCAACAAAAATGCTAAGTTTTTTTCAGCTCATAAGGCAACTTTGTGGATATATAGCACCTAGAAATTCATTTTCATACTCTTCAAATAATTCAAGCAAAATGGTCACTTAACAGGACACAAAAGTGTCCAAGGACGTAAAAGTGTCCTGTTACCATTCTAGTGTTAAAGAACCTTTTAGATACCACCAACAAGATCAGCATGATAGTAAGGCATCGAATGAGGTGTTTCAACATGAGCGGTGAAACATATTGATGGTACCGGCTTTGTGCCTCAGTTTTTTTTTTGGTGTGAGATGGTTGACTTAGTGTCTCTATTGCCTACATCAACATTTCCTAACAACTCACGTGCCTTGCTCATTTTGCCTTGAAACATTACTGTTCTTTATCTCTACCTCTAAAGTGCTTGAAAATGACAGTTGTCATATCTTTTGGTATGTCAAGAGGACAAGGCCATAGTGTTGCTTAGCCTTTTTGGCTTAAGTAAACCTCTAAAAAGTCAATGGTGCATCAAGAAATTTTGCTATTGGTGGAGAAACAAGTTGTCATTCCTTAACATTATACAATCCTTTATAAGTAAGTGTTGTTGTCCTCGGCTTTTGTGATGATTCTTATCCCTTTAATGAAGACAATTAAGAGGCAGAGGCACAGGTACAGGCATAGGCACAGGCACTGACACAGGTATAGGCACATATCATTTCTTGCATGTTTCCTTGATAAACACAACTTTTTGCATCTTGTGCTCCACACCAGAAGGCCTTGTGAATTTTTCACTTGTTTTAATCTCAATTAACTTTTGACTCATGTTAGTCCTCCACAACACATTATGTATTGGATGACTACTTATTAAAGTCCATATATTAGAGAGTATTATACTTATGTAGTTCCCATGGGCTTCTTCAAGAAACAAGGAAGCAGGGCTTCTTGAAGAAACACCCTTCCTTGTGAGGGGTTGTTCTTCAAGGAAGGGCTTCTTGTGTGGGTTGCCAATCATTGGGAAGAGCCATAAATTCTTGACAGTCGGGCAAATTGCCAAGGAAGGGCGGGAAGGGTCGCAATTTTCAACCATGCTTTGGACACCTTTGGGTCAATGAGGGTAAGGCCGTCTTTAAAGAAAATTTTAAAGTTTAAATCAACATTTAAAAAAATGTCACATTCTCTAAAACAAAACTAAAATTTTTTAATAAGTAAATGGACGTTGTTATTAACCCCATGAAAACAAACACAAAAGCACTCGAAAGATAAGTAAGTAAGTTCTAAAGTAGTTAAAAATAGTTTGGTGTGGCATGCAAAAGAGGTTTTTCTAGCAATATGCAAGAAGAAAAGGGATCATCATCTTTGCGTGCTAATAATGCACCCTTTTTCAAGAGCATATTTATATATAAGGCATACAAAGATCACTAAATTGAAAGCAACACTATAAATTCGTTGTACCTACATAGCCATAAGAATGCCCTTCTTCATTCCCCCCAAATTCCATCATAGTTATCAACAATTCCTAAAGTTAGCCTTTTTATTATTTATGTTGTAATGTATCTCTATTTTTGATTAAGCTATAATTGCATAGGGTTTGAGCATGTTTCCATTGCCTTTATGATCTAGATGGGTTCCCTTGTGTTCTAGATGGGGCTCTTCTAGATGAGTTCCTTTGTGTTCTAGATGGGACTCTTCTAGTCTTTCAATTTTCCTATTCTCTTTACCACACTTTGCTGTGTGATGGATGCTTTCTCTGGTTTCTATATGTGTTTAAGTATATTGATCTCCATGGGATTCCTTATGACAGTTGATGTGCAAGCAAACCCATGGAAGCACATACCTCCATCAACAAGCTCATTCATTTTGCCACTATATCATAGGGATGACCCAACTAGCCCATTGAGACAGGGAAGGACTTCAAGGGAGGAGGAAATTGGAAGAGGAAGGGTGGCCTCAAGAATGCTGAGGGATATGGCCCGTGTGGAAGGCATAAGCAAAAGGGTGGGAGCCACATTGAAGGGACATGGCAAGATGGCGACCAAGGGGGGTCACACACGTGCGGATGCAACTGGAAGACAAAATGTGAGTGCACCAGTGAACTCAGATTCGGGGGAGTTCTTTACTACAATGAGGGTAGGCTATACGGATTTTCAACTTGTGATGGACACAGGAAGTGATCTAGTGTGGTTACAATGTTTGCCTTGCACAAGTTGCTACCAACAAACAGGCCCTTTGTTCGACCCCGCGCGTCGTCTACATTTGCGCCAGTGAATTGCACATCGATCAGCTGCCAACAATCAGATATCATGTCATGTAGGGGCCAAAGTTGTCAATACCAACAAGCCTATGGTGATGGCTCCTTCACTGTTGGCTCCATGGCAAGAGAGAATTTCTATGTGGACAATTACATGATCCATGCTGGCCTTCTCATGGGTTGTGGCCACGATAATGAGGGGCTCTTTGTGGGTGCTGCTGGCTTGGTTGGCCTTGGCCGTGGCCCCTTGTCCTTACCCTCCCAAATCTCTTCACACACCTTCTCTTATTGCTTGTCCTCCTCCGGCCCCGGCTCCTTCATCCTAGGCCACATAGATCAAGTTGACAATGCTAGTGACCGTGTGTACACCCCCTTGCTTAGAAGCCCCGAAATAAGTGTAACATTCTACTATGTCCCCCTCATTGGTTTCAGCATTGATGGACAAATGGTCTCTAGCATCAACCCTTCAGACCTTTTACTCCAACCAACGGGTGGGGGCGGGGTAATTGTCGACTCCGGGACAGTGATTACACGGTTAGTACCATCGGTGTACTCCGCGCTACGAGATGCCTTTCGTCAAGCTGCAATGGCAAGGGGGTATAGGCTGATACTACCAGGATATTCCCTTTTTGATACTTGCTATTTACGACCTTCATCCAATATGCGCCCCTTCCCTAGCATAGAGCTTCACTTTCAAGGGGGCGCTTCTATATCTTTGCCAAGTCAAAACTCCATGTATTCCATTGATGAAGAGAATGGTTTGCCCATTCCCTTGGTTTGCCTAGCATTTGCATCGGTAGGCACCAGCAATGACTTCTCAATTCTTGGTAATGTACAACAACAAGGCTTCCTTATTACATTTGACACACAAGCATCACGCATTGGCTTTCTTAGTAATCAATGCTCTTCCTAGTGGGAAGTCCACAGCATTGATACCCCTTGAAAGGTTCCTCTACAATTCTAGTTCTAGCTTTGGAAGGGTGGCTAAGAAGAGTGTCTTTACTCATGCTTTCATCTTTTCGGTTGTGACCCATCTCAACCAATGGATGAAACCCATCTCAACCAATGGATGAAAGACACGCAATCAAAACTTACGTGCAAATTTTCTTTTGGTGTTCACACGAGAATTTGTACATTTTCTTCAAGGAGAGATCAACATTCCATGAGGAACAATCGATTCAATGAACAATAAATGAGGAACATTTGTGTCATGACCTGAAAAAATGGTAGTGTTTCACCATTCTAGTGCTTTTGAAATGGTATTTTTTTCACTCTTTATGGGAGTAGGAGTAGGAGGTGCCAGCTGGAAGATATTAAAAAAAAAATTGGGAATCTCGCGAGATGCGTCGAGTGGGTAAAGTCGAGGCGAGTATCAGACGATGCAGCAGGTAGGTGCGGGCGAGGCGATGCGCAAAGCAGGTAGCTGCGTGCAAAGGCAGGGTGGGAGGGCGACGTGCAAAGACACCCATTCATGTATTTACTTCCTAGTGAAAGCAAATTGGCGTGCTTGCTGGAGGGAGCGGTT
Organism: Adiantum capillus-veneris; assembly: GCF_014529385.1. Classification (NCBI taxonomy): domain Eukaryota; kingdom Viridiplantae; phylum Streptophyta; class Polypodiopsida; order Polypodiales; family Pteridaceae; genus Adiantum; species Adiantum capillus-veneris. Next base: position 19,318 of record NW_028221936.1, on the reverse strand, counting down.
GTCATGGTCGATTTTAGAGTTGTGAGGGTTCGAATCTATATCGCCCTGTTGTAAGGGAAGTAAACCTTAAGATGAAAGAAAGGGAATCTCACAAGGAATCTCAGCCAGTAATCGAATAAACTTGCGAGTCTCTTTGTGCTTTGCCCCCCTCATGTTTTACAAACCCTCCTTCCCTCAAGCATGACCGTTGTGCTTTGCCCCCCTCATGTTTTACAAACCCTCCTTCCCTCAAGGATGACCGGCACGCTCGAACCATTCGTTTGAGTCACTTGCTACACATCTTCCGAACTCCATTTTGCATTGGTCCCCCTGCCTGTCCAAAGTTACAGATCCGCCACAAATTTCCTATTGGATAGAGACAACCAGGAAACTGAATAACAAGGGTCTGAATAGACTTGGGCACTTCTGGGACAGTGACAACAAGAGTTGGAAAACCATTGATCTTCTGGTCGCCCAGTACCAACTTAATAGCTTGGAGGTCTTGCTTGTCCACAAAGTGATGAAAGAGCTTGACAATATAGTGATGCCGATTTGTGACTCGGAGTTGGACTGGAATGCTTGGAAATGGCCCGGAAGCAGTCTCCTATGGAAACCCTATCCTAAAAACATTTATCATACAATGATGCATAAGAAGGATTGGTCTAGCCCCCTTAACAAGATATGGAGAAAACAATGGCCGGAGGAAAGGTGGGAGCAAGTAATAGAGAACATCTGGAAGCCTAAGGTTTCGCATCAACAGAACATGGCAATGGACTTTGTTGCCCTGATAGCCATTGTGATTTTGGTCCCTGTATGATGTCATGGCTCAACACGAGCATGGCAAGACCTTGTAATTTTTTAGGTTGATCAATGTAATTCACTCACAATTGTGAGTTTGGCAAAAAAAAAAAAAAGACTGTGTGTGCCCCCAAGTCAATGCCTCCTCTTTCTAACGCTAGATTTGATGATGAGAGAGCATAAGTGACGCCAATGTCTATGGCTCTCTCAAACTTTGACTTTTCAATGTGAATCTTTTCAACAAACAGTCCACAATTGCTCACAACAAGCTTAATCCAATGGTCAAAAATTGCTCCCCGTAGTTCTAGGTGTCCACTAAGGCCTTAGGCAAGCCATAATTCACAAGAGCTTGTGTCTTCTTCTCTTGTTGTTTCAAAGTTGTACCCTTTCCCAAGATCACATCTTCTTGCATGTGTGTAGTTATGATCACATGAAATTCACCTTCAAATAGCTGAGAATTAATGGTGTTGGAAGAACATACTACTCCCCAACGCTCGGCTGATGAGACGGACGATGTCAAAATTGCATTAGAAGCTTTATACATCTTTGGTTTACCAAGAAATACCCATATCCCATATGAGGGATGAGATTTTTTTCTAGCTCCAAGTCAATCTCAGCTTGTCCAAATATTGTTTTTCACCAAATATACCAAACCTAATACTTGCCTTAGGAGATAACTCACTTTGTTTGTTGGCAATCTTTGCTTTCGTCATCAAATCTTTTGGTTCTTCTTCTTTTACCTCGTTTGAGGGTTTGGTTCAAAAGATCTAGTCCACTAGACTCACCAGTATGGACTATGGTTGAAATCACGTCTTTGTCTTCCTTTGGAGCGATTTGCTTTGGTCTCTTCTATCACAACTGGCTCCCTAACCTCAGAACTCACTTGTGGATCTTGATTTGTGTTGACTAATGCTTGCTATAACACCCCTTAAACTAGCACTTGCTTTGCATTGTCCAATGTAACCTTGCATATGTCAACTTTTTTCCTCAATAGATCCATTGTGCTTTATGGTAACATCTGCCACATAGGTGATGACTTTGGTTTTGAACTCGTCGTTGATGCCTTTTGTAAGACCCTTGGAGCTACTACTACTTGGCTTGAGCAGAGTTGTTGCTCAAGCTCATGCTCAAGTGCTCACTTGAGCATGAGCTTAATATATGAGAGAGAGAGAGAGAGAGAGAGAGAGAGAGAGAGAGAGAGAGAGAGCAAGTGTGTGTGTGTGTGTGTGTGTGTGTGTGTGTGTGTGTATATATATATTTGTGTGTGTGTGTGTGTGTGTGTGTGTGTGTGGTGTGTGTGTGTGTGTACATATATATGTATCTATATGTTCTATATATATATATATAAACCCCTTAAAGGGGGTTGTAGCCGAACGGCGTGCAGAGGCCATTCCACAAGAAGTAAAGTGGCCCTCTGTGCGCCGTTCGGCTACAACCCCCTTTAAGGGGTTTATATATATATATATATATATATATATATATATATATATATATATATATATATATATATATATATATATATATAATATAAGGCTCAGAGGACTGCCTAGTCCGGATTCAACGCCCAACTCCCCATAGCCTTTGGCCCTTGAATCCCCATTCCACACTGGCAGCCGGCCACCTAGCCCGGGTCCGTGACCCCCTCTGGGTATGCCCTTGGCATGACATTACTCCCCCCTTGTAGAAGTGTTTTCGTCCTCAGAAACAAAAGTGGGAAACCTCCTCTTAAGAACACTAATTTTTTCCCAAGTGGTGCCTTCTTTAGGTCGATCTTTCCACTTGTTGAACGACGTACATGATGACATTTACATAAATCATGATAGTCGAGGATTCGCTCAAGTTCATGCGGTGGGGTAGGAGGTTCAACGAAATCAATCAAAATATGTTGATCGACAATGTTGTCGTCCCCATGCAAGCATTTACGTAAACGGCTTACATGAAATACCGGATAGACACGCGAGTGTGTTGGTAACGAGAGTTTGTAAGCACGATCACAGACTCGCTTGAGTATCTTAAACGGCCAACAATATCTTGGAGATAATTTAGGTGTTGGCCCAGCCTTCAAAATTTCTGAATGCTTTAGCACATGTAAAAATACCTCTTCCCCTTCCGTGAAGATAACTTGCCGTTGTTTCTCGTCAGCGTACTCCTTATATCAATCCTGCACTTGCCGGACATTCTGATGAGCGAGTTTCATCATATCCATATGGTCTTGGATAAAATCCTTAACCTGTTGGAGTTTTTTGGTTGCCAACCCAACCATAACTGGTTACCTAGGTTGAAAAACATACATTAGCATGAAAAGACTAAATCCATTTGTGACATGCTTATCACTGTTGTAAGAAAATTCAAGAAGAGGTAGGTACTTTTCCTAGTCTGTTTGTTTCTTGCTAACGTATGCTCGTAGTATATCCTCTAACACTTGGCTAACTTTTTCAGTTTGACCATCCGTATCTGGATGATCTGTTGTATTGAGGTTGAGGTGTGTCCCCAATCGTTTAAACATAGCCCTCCAAAAATGACTATTAAACTTGGGATCACGATCACTTACAATGTTACTTGGCAATCCATACAACTTGTACAGATTGTCCACAAATAAATTAGCTAATTTTGAAGTCTTTATGGTCGACTTGGTTGGAATAAACTTGCATAGTTTAGTCAACCGCTCTATGACCACCCATACCGAGTCATGACCTCGTACAGTGGTTGGTAAACCCACAATAAAATCCATAGAGATACTTTCCCATTTACCATTGGGAATCTCCAAAGGATGTAAGAGTCCTCCTACCTTCAGGCGCTCTGCTTTGTTAACTTGACACTTTTGGAAATGCAAGACATAGTCTTGAACAAAGCCATGTAAACCTGGCCAATAAACTGTCGTCTTACGAGAGCATAAGTCTTTTTAATTCCCGGGTGCCTTGCACTTCTGTCATGACATTCATAAAGAATTTGGCACCGAATGTCCGTGTTCATCAGTACATAAACTCTCCCTTGTGGAGTAGGTACCCATTATCGATGGAAAAATTCTTCCATCTCTGTAGCTCATCACTCGACGGGAGGAGAACTATGTGTGGAGGTTAACGAAACACTACCAGCATTGGAGTGAGAAGGATCCCTCATTTGTACATGGCTCCACACTTTGGGAATGCGTCATCATGCTCATATTTTCCCTTCATCGAATCCAAAAACTCACTTCGAAGTTTCGTGAACAAAAGAGAATTGATCTCAGGCATACAACTAAGAGCATCAGCCACCACATTGTATCCTCTTCTACAATACCGGAGCTTTGTGTCATGAAGAATCTTAGCCCACATGGCCTTTTGACCCTTCAAGTCGGTTTGTTGTGTAAACCATTTTATGCTTTCATGGTCAAACACTATCTAAAACTGAGCTCCATAAAAATAATGCCGCGAGGTCTTTAAGACAGACACTATTGCGTAGAGTTCGTGTTCATAAGCAGAGTAATTTTGCTGCACTGAATCAAGGTTTTTGATTTCAAATGCAATTGGCCTTCCCTCCTGGAGAAGGATTGGTCCAATAGCACGATTAGTGGCATCCGTTTCCAAAACGAATGGCTTCAAAGGATCCACAATAGCTAGAATAGGACCTGTAGCTAATGCATCCTTGAACGTATCAAAACTTTGTTGTTAAGTGACACCCCACCAAAAGGTTTTCCCTTTACCTTTCAATTTGTCCGTCATTGGCACAACAATATGAACATATTTTTTAACAAACAGTCGATAAAAATCTACAAATCCCAAGAAAATCTGTAACTCTTCCAGATTTTTGGAAGAAGGCCACCTCTCAATGGCATCCACTTTGGATTGATCCATGTGCAGACCGTTAGCTGAAATAACATGCCCTAGATAGTGAATTTCCTCCTTGAGAAAATCACACTTTGAAGCATATAAGTTGTTTACTCTTAGCAATTCAAACACCTGCCTCAGATGTTGCAAGTGCTCTTCCTCAGAAGCACTGTATACGAGAATGTCATCGAGAAAAACGATAACAAACGTGCCCAAGTATGGTCTCAAGACACTATCCATGAGTGTCATGAAAGTTGCTGGCGCATTGGTTAACCCAAAAGGCATAGCCAAAAACTCGTAATGTCCAAACCTTGTTCGAAATGCAGTTTTGGGTATATCAACAAGTCGAATACGTACTTGGTGATAGTCGGGCCGCAAGTCTATCTTTGAAAAATACAAGCATGAGTGAGCTTGTCGAACAGCTCATCCAGTCGTGGTAATGGGTACTTGTTCTTAACAATGACCGCATTTAACCCACAGTAGTCTATACACATGCGCATACTACCATCCTTTTTCTTCACCAATAGGATAGGAGAAGCCCATGGCGTTGGCACATGGAACATGTGTCCTAAGCCGTCCAATTTCTATCTGCCTCATTTGTGGGCAAGAACTCTTTTCTAAACATAGCCTCAAAAGCTATCCAACTCTGTGGTATGATGTTCTTCTCCTTGAGAGACATCCACCATTTATAGGCCTTGCCTTCCAGAGTTAGACTTTTCTATAGTGCCTTGACTTCATCTGAAGTATGCCGTAAGGTGTGAATTCCGTCCCACTAGCTGAGAAAGATATGCCTCATTTGTGGGCAAGAACTCTTTTCTAAACATAGCCTCAAAAGCTGTCCAACTCTGTGGTATGATGTTCTTCTCCTTGAGAGACATCCACCATTTATAGGCCTTGCCTTCCAGAGTTAGACTTGTCTATAGTGCCTTGACATCATCTGAAGTACGCCGTAAGGTGTGAATTCCGTCCCACTAGCTGAGAAAGATATTCACTGCATCCTTATTGCGCTCTCGGTCCTCTCCCTCAAAAGTTGGTGGATTTGTATTTTTCAACAACTCGTCCGCCTCCTTCATAGTGAGAGAGTGCAGAGAATCTGGAGGGGGACCTTGTCCTTGACTAGGAGGACCCTGCCCTCGATTGGCTACGTGCTCGTACATGTGTATGTCAATAGGACCCTTGTCCTACTGCTACATAAATTGTACCACTAAAGTGAATAATTTACTTACATTTTCACTTAGTGATGCAAAATTTGTTTCCATCACCAACATACGTGCTTGAAGTGCTCAAAATTCTTGAATATCAAGCAATTTGTAAGCGTCATCTCCTCATGTAGCTTCGCGGGTACCCTCCATGAGAGTATCCGGCCGTGAGCCATTATTGGGAGGATCGGGCATATTGTGCTCAAAATCAAAATTCATGTTGATGTCCAAATCCATGGTGACTGTGCAGTGCTAGGAAAAAAAAGAAGAATACCTTGATTCCATAAAGGTTCGTAATCGTACTATGCACCGTTGTCGAAGATGTACGATTGCCGAGAAACAAAGCCGTGTTGGTATTATTGAATCTTTGAAATCTCCCAGTCCCTTTGGCCGTCAACAATGCGAACCTTATCAATTGGGAGATTGTTGTTGGAAAAAGCCACCTCATATGTGACTATCACTTCCTGCAAGATGCTCAAGATCTCCCCCACTCCAAGCAAAGATTCCCATGCTCATTCTACTGCTTTGTTCCCGAGCTTCCAAAGCTTGCAATTTCCCTCCTGTAGATCCCTTTGGATCTCTTGCTCTCAGAAATGAAAAATCTGAGTGCTTGTCTACAGATCTCTTTAGTATAGAGATTCCATGGAAAACTCTCTAGAATCCCAATGCCCGAGAGCGGCTGCACGCACTGTAGTCGGGAATCGCCAATCTCTTCGATCCGTGTCGAATCAACCCGATCCAGCGCCGTGAAGCACCGAGCTTTGATCGAGCTCCTTCGCCACCGAGAGATCACTGTGCTGCCAACTCAAAGTTGTGATACCACTTGTGAGTGCATGTGTGCGCGGATGCGTGCGTGCGTGCGCGGTGTGGTGTGTGCGGGGAAGGGGAAGAGCACAAGCCAGTGTGGGTGGAGCATCCTCTAGCAAGTAATAGTGAGGAGCTCCTTATTTTCATGTATATGAAGAATAATGGTATGTACACATGTGGGCGGGCGGGTGGCCGGACATTGGACGTTCGGGCGGGCAAAAGGCGGAGCGCCTTTACCCCAACACGAGAGTTGCCACATAGTGTATAGGGAAATGCCATGCCTTGTGGACATGATCAATCCACAAAGGGAAGCAATCCCAAAGCTTTGCAAAAAGATTTAAACCTCCATGCCTTTTGAATACGAGCTAGAAGATTGTCATGTGTCAACACATAAGCCAGGCTGATTTCTCTTACTGAGAGTCTCTCCTTGGCATAGTGATAATGAACGTCAATGTGCATTGTGCGAACATAAAATTTGGGTTCCTCACAACTACCAATGTGCTCACATTTGTTTCTTGTCCTTTCTTGACAAAACAATGAGGTAGCGTTACAGATACTTCCTCAAATATATCACCATTCAAGAAAGAAGTAACAATGTCTGATTGATGTAAACTCCATCCAAAATGAGCTGCCAATGCACAAAAAAAATGAACAGTAGCATAAAGTCTCTTCTATTTACATTTCAACTTGTAAACTTACTTCGTACCAATGGTCTTTTTTCCAGGAGGCAAATCACATAAAGTCCATGTTCAATTCTCTATAATTGGATCATATTATAATTGCATTGCAACCTTTTTGCAATGGTTCAAATCACATAAAGTCCATGTTCCATTCACTATAAGTGCATCATATTCTGATTCCATTACAGTCATCCGATTTTTTGAATTATGTGCTTCATCAAAAGAAAGAGATTCCTCTTCATCACATAAACTAGAATCAGGCAAAGCATAGCAATCTGACGCATATGATGCATGGCAAGAACCTCAACAAGTACTAGATATAGATGCATCCAATTTAATGTCACACAAAGTATGCACGAGCCATTTTGGCATACCCTAGCCTCTTATTCTTAGCCCTTTCTACATCAAGTAAACCATGTACATTTGTATTAGTAATAGGTGGATCTGTAACATTTATTGAAACCCCTATAGGTTCTACATTTGCCTCATTGGAACTTACATTTAAGTTTTTGAGCTTATGTGATTGTCTGCGGTATATGATAGCAAAGGCTAAATAGAATCTTCCACAAATACAACATCTCCTAAAACCAAGATACATTTGTGTGTCGATGGTATAACATGTAACCTTTGCTTTCAGGACTATAACCAACAAAAATGCATTTGATAGCCTTATAATCTAATTTTTAGCACTGCGTTTGTGGCACCAAAGGATAAGCTAAACATCTAATAATGTGTATATGATCAATAGATGGCTTTTTATTATGCCATGCTTTATAAGGAGTCATAGTTTGCAAGACTTTTGTAGGACACCTGTCAAGTCCATAAGTAGCACACGTAATAGCCTCAAGCCAAAATGAATGTGGTAAAGATTGACTCTTGACCATACATCATGCCATCTCCATAAGAAGAATGTTTTTTCTTTCAACAACATCGTTTGTGTATAAGGCATTGTACATTGTTGTTTCATCACACGACTAGCCAGAAATGCATTAAATTCATGAGACACGTACTCCCCCCCCCCGGCCCGATTTGAACAAAGGGTGCCCATAGTATAGAAATTTCTTAAAACACATGAACAATCCGAACTTAGCTTTAAGTTGTAGCTTTAAGCAGATACATCCATGGATGCCTAGAATAATGATGAATGAAAGTCATAAAGTATAGGTAATTACCCAAGGATGGAGTTTGCATAGGTGCACAAACATCACTATGCACAAGTTGTAACCTACATGTAGCCTTTAATGAACCATCCTTTGGAAATTTTCAACATTGCGTCTTACCCAAAATACAGCCTTCACAAACATGCTTAGAAGGTGCTTCAAGAGACGGCAAAGAAGCACCCATATCAAATTTTTGCAAACATAGCAGCGAATTGGAAAAACAGATGTCCAAAACGTGCATGTCAAAGTTTGGCATCTAAAACAATCTTTGAATCCATAATGTCATTTGCAAAATTCTACCACACTTGTCATACAAAGTGAGCTTATGCAACCGATAACACTGAAATTCTGGATGCAACAATTTCATCACCAAAACTAAGATCATGAACTATACATCTTTCAACCACAAATATAACAACAAGACTAAGTCTTGCAAGTGTAGATATAGATAAAAGGTTCTTTTTTATCTGTAGTATATAGAGTGCATCAACAAGTGTGAAATAACTACCATTTGCAGTAATTGGCACAATCTTTCTAATGCCCTTGACAAGATAAGAGGCATTGTTGGCACAAGTACATCATCATCCACCACAAAGGCACAATATGTGGCAGTTTTTTATGCTAGCAAGAAAGCTATATGATTAGCTCGCCTAGTGGGACCTCTTGGCATTACTCAAACTCCAATGTTGCATTGTGATAGTCAGAGTGCGGTTGGGCTAGCAAAGAATCCTTTGTTTCATTCCAAGTCAAAACACATAGCAATATTCTCTCTATTGCGTGCCTTGAACTTCTTCATCTTCTCCAAGTGGTGTGTGCATCCTTACGACCCTAATTTCAAGAATTGGTATCAAAGCAGGTTGCATCCTCTTGGGCATAGTTGCCAACGTCGCCAGCACCCCCTGCTCACTATCTCTGAATAGGTTGAGCTTTGGTGAGCATCAATAGGTCACGTAATACTTCAGGATGGCTAGTAGAGCTAGGTGTGCTTAAAATTTTGATTCGGGCTCATCTCGGCCTCCATTCCCACTACATGCAGCACTACGTAGGCAATTTTATCCTTTTGTGTAGAAACACTATCAATGCAATTTTGTGCAAAACAAGTCCCTTATATTCCTCTTCGGGTTTTTCATGCCAAGGGTAGGACCAGGTAGGGCCAAGGGCCAGGACAGACATGCAGTCAAGGGGGTCCCTATGTTTAGCAGGCCAAGGGTCTATATAGGGCATGGCTGGGTGGGGATGAGCATGCTCCAGTCCCTCAATCTCAAATTGGTATCAGAGCTCAAGGGAGTGGTGACCTATGGAGGAGGGGAAAAGCAGGCATGGATCTTCTTCTTCTTTCTTCTTCTTCTTCTTCTTCTTCTTCTTCTTCTTCTTCTTCTGTGTGTGTGTGTGTGTGTGTGTGTGTGTGTGTGTGTGTGTGTGTGTGTGTGTGTGCGCGTGTGTGCGTGTGCGCTTATGGATCGAGGGGGAGGGCTCCGTACTGAAAAGGCCGTACAAAGCATGCATGAAGAATGCACCACCATACAAAGGGTGTGGAGAAGCTGTCGAGGAAGGGGAAAGGAAGCGGACGTGTGCAGGCACCCTTGCAAGGAAGGGTCGATAGGGGCAGGACCACGAGTACTGCCCCTTGCACACGGGAGGAAGCAAAAGTCGACCTGCATCAAATCGGGTTCTTTCTTTCTTTGCGAGTTCGCACCAGTCTTTGGGCCGTTTTTTGTTTCTCGAGCGCGTGGATTAGTACACTATAGGGGGCCATGGCTCCAATTCTTTCCTACACAACATCACCTCTGCCGCCATAGCTGCGTTTTGGAGGTTCGATTCACATGCGGCCGCTCGAATTAAGGGCCTTTTGGGTTGAACCCATCGAAGGGAGGATGCCCACGAGGGCATACACCCCCCCATACGCCCTCTCCTAAGGGATGAAAAGGGGTGGCTGGAGATGAAATCATGTGCTCCACATAGATTTTTCCTTACAAAATATCTGCAATTTTCAAAACTGTAGAACTCCGATATGGTTAGAAACAATCGGAAACAAGCGGCAGACATCGCAGGTCAAAGGGATTGGCAAGCAGCACGTAAAGCTCGATAGCAAGGCTATATGGACAAGCCTACAAGTGTTGAGGACCGCAAGAAGGCAACATGCACTGGTCATGCACGACATGCCTTGGCCATGCAAAGACCATTACATCGCAAGCCAAATTGGATTAACAAGAAGTGCAAGGCATTTCGACAAGGATTCAAATGATTGCATTCTCATCAGGTTCAAGCAAGGTCTGTGGGTGGCAGGTAAGGCAAAGATATTTGGCATGGTCGACTAGTTGTTTTTTGTTTACAAAGCTACGACAGGTGAAGGGCATTTAACAAAAGCATGCAAGGCATGCTTAAATTGAACCAAGCCAGTACGGCAAGGCAAGTCGAGGCGAGAGCAGTACTTCATAAGGTAAGCAATAGCTTTCTTTTTGTTTGGTATTTTTTAAAAAACAAGCTGCATAGCCCTATCATGCAACAAAGGTGAGTGCACTTTAAGCACTCCAAGCACAAGCACGGCTTGTGACAGTTATCATACGCATAAATTTTGATGCATATATCATTGGCAAGGACCAACGATTAGTTTGCAAACCCAAATCAAGCACGGCTTGAGTATAAAACGCCTCTTTAGCATCCCAAGAAGATTGGCATGGCCTATTGCTAGTCTTGGTATTCCCACACTCTTCCCACAAGAGGCAACTCCTTCGAAGGCAAGGTGTAATATGGAATTTTTTTTTAATCGATCACGTAAGATGTGCAATGACTATGAGCCGCAATCAAAACGGAAAAGTCCCTAGACCACTTGTTACATATAAGAAGCCAAAACGGGTTTCTCTATGTTGCATTCTAGATTTGTATTTTTTCTACAATATGGTTTCTAGGCAAAGTTTTCCAGAGGTTTCGTCAACCGAGACAAATCTATAAGGTCAAGGACAATCGTAATCAAACCAAGTAGGTACGAGGTTGACTATCTTTTATTATGACATTGTCAATTGGCAAGAGTATTCATTAGCTATGAGCACCAGAACTCCATGAGTATTTATGTGGAGCAAGGCTTCTCTTTCGCCATTTGGCATAGCGCTTTCCACAGTTTGGAATATGCTATTAGCATACAAACTTGGGAAAACTTGCCAAGATTGTTGCAGGTTTTTACATCACACGAAGACGTATATGATACATACGCTAACTCACTTGATCAATACATATGCTATTCTCATCACAATAGTAAACTCCCTTTATAATACTTAAGCTAAAGGTCAAGAGGGATTAAGCCCACTAGAAAGCACTAGTACATTGACACAATGCTTCATAATATCAGATTAAGAACCTAAAGTAGCCATTGACAATTAGGCATTTCCCATGGTATTAAGAGAAGAGCTATAATGTCTATCTTGGTCAAATTAGCTTAGTCAAATTTCTTGATTCATAAATCTAGACAAGGGATTATGACATAAAATTATATTGAATCTAATGTTCAATACTAAGAAAATGTGTTGAATATTGTGCTACCAATCACAGTTAAAGCAGACAAACATGGATGATAAAAAAGACAAAAGGCAATGATAATGGACAAGAAACACCTGCTCATGTTGATGATCGCGCTTGATTCGAAGCGTGAACTAGACAAAGATTGCATGAAGTTCAAAATCCCAACTATTGCAATGCGTTCTTGTACACACTAGAAAACACAAGGAATACCTCTAGGAGGCACATCAATGGGAAGAGGCACCAATTTACTAAACAAAATCAAAACAACATAAAGAACCCTAACCTAAGTATTTGCACCCCACTAGAGGGTCAAGGGAACATGATATTGTATAGATGGACGGGTAGCCCTAAGTCTAAACCCCTATCCTCGTATCGTCAAGATATATAAAGTCATCATCAGTGACCATACATGTCATTCGTGTAATCATGTAAATCTTTCTCATCTTTAGATACACATATGTTCACTAAGAATGTCACTAGGCGTGTATAGTCATCTTGCTCAAACGGGTAAGCTTGTGCAATCGGAGAGACGTTCTCTACTAAAGTAGGGATCATTCGTGGTCAAGAGACGTATTAGCCATTCTAATTCCTCAAAAATTTTTCTCACACGCTAGTGTATCTACCAAATCCCATTCATAGGCAAGCACCAAGTAGACTATGTGAAACACTTGTGAAAAATAAAGAGGATACCTCTCACCCAAGGTAGGAGTGGATCACTCTAGCATACTAGCCATATCTATACACTAGAGTACACACAGATAGATTTTGGTTAGTATGAAAATATTTTAAGGGTCATGTCAAAAGGTCGTGTCCTTGGACATAATGTGTTATTATAATTTTTGGTTCATGTACTAGAATTTGTAGGTTTCCAGATTTTTGTTTGGTGGCTCTTGCTCTTTTACTTTTTTATTTTTGTTTTCTTGAGTATAGGGCTATATATATATACATTCCCTAAGATTGGGAGATTGAGAGGTAAGGGAGGAAGGTTAAGAGGGGAGCAAGTGAATGATGGTGGCTGTCAGCAAACATTCCTCCTTTCCTTGGGTAGATCATACCTTTTGAAACCAATTGTTCCAAGTTGTAATGTGTGAAGACTTTGACCAATATTTTTTCACCACCCTAAGCATTTCATCTAGTTGCAAGGGTGGTAAGGTACTCTCCCATGATTTTACTTGAAACGTTGTTTTAAGTGATGAATTTACAATGGGAGGTGGTATTATTTCCTTGTTTTTTTGTACATTTTTTGTGGTAGGTAGCAGTTGTGAATAAGTTTGTGTTTTTGTAGAAGAACTACATGAAGAGCAAGAAGATTCATTTGTTTTTTCTATGTTTGAGACGAGTGATACAAGTCATTCTCGCTTGGGTACCCAAACTAGTTCCAGATCAGGTGTATAGTATTCTGTGATCTTTCCCTTCCCACGGTCTTCAATCGGCTTTATCATTACAGGATTTGACTCACATGGCTCAATAGGTGACAGGTAAGAACACAACTTAGGTTTAGGCACCCAGATTTGATCATTCCGTTCATAATAGCCTTGGGCTTCCAATAGTCGTTTAGGAATCCAACGCAACGTTTTCTTACATTTCTTGGAGTGAGTGAGGCCTCTCTTACAAGGCTTCTGTTTTTTAGCGTAAAAAATATTCGCTAAAGAAGCTTTAGGGACCCATTTGTATGTTTTCTTTGTTATATTACGATGAGTCTTGTGTGTGTCATGCTTTGTTTTAGCTACAAAAGTTGAAGCTCTAGAGAGTTGGGCTATAGGTACAAATGGTTCAACCTCTTGGACATGCAATGTTTTGGGTTGTATTCCCTCAGGAGGTGATATCTCAAGGACTATCACTTGAGTGGCAGGGCTAAGCGTTGGTTTGTGTGTTGTGACACTCCTAGTCTCCCAATCAATAGTGAATTTGGTTGCTAACATCCTCTTGCGTCTTAGGTTTATATTGCCTTCCATAGTTCCAGCAGGCATGACCAAAAAGTCTTGAGCTACAACCCCGTTGTCATAACTGACAGAAGTGTGCCAGGTTCCAAAAACATTAGTTTTTTTCTTATTGATACCCTCCTAGGTTTATTTTGCCTTCCATAGTTCCAGCAGGCATGACCAAAAAGTCTTGAGCTACGACCCCGTTGTCATAACTGACATAAGTGTGCCAGGTTCCAAAAACATTAGTTTTTTTCTTGTTGATACCCTTGACTTGCATGGTACTCTCAGATAGAGATGGCTTTCCTAACTAACACGACACTCCATATGATAGCAGATTATATTTAGCACGTGTGTCCAATAAGGCGTTATATAGCACTTCCCCATAGGTGCATTTAACTCAATAGGGTATCGTAGAGTTGTGTCAAATTCCAACCAATCATCCTATGTTTCAACTTGAAATGCATGTGTAACTCCAAGGTTGACCTCTTGTTGGTGTCTAATACGTTGTTGCGCTCCTTAGCATCATCTTGAGCTTGTATCTTTTTCAATTCTGCTTGTGTCTTAACTTCCTTTTTTAATGGATGGCACATAGCTCCTCTCGGCTTAAAGGATCATAGTATCTTTTAAATTTACTCCCATTGAGGAATCTAATGGTTTCAACTCCATCAAGAGTTTCCACATGAATGGTACCTTGTGGGGTGATTTCGCATACTCCATATGGTCCTTTCCTGCATATTTCAAATTTTTCTTCTTGTTACGCACTCCATACATAAGGACTTTATCCCCAACCTTGATATCCTTGTTCTTTAACTGACGGTCAAACCATTTCTTTCTCTTATCTTTCTCCACTAGTGCATTTTGCACAGCCAATTGTCTTTCTTCATCTAACCTCTCAAGGATATATAAACGCTCAACTAAAGGGTTACCATCCCAACCTTCTTGTGAAGCTACCCGTAGACTAGGAATTACAAACTCCCATGGCATAACTATTTCTTGGCCATATACCATTTTGAATGGTGCACAATTAATAGCCACTTTGTAAGCAGTACGATAAGCCCTTATAGTTGATGTCAGCTTCAAATCCCAATCTGTGCGATGAGCTTCCACTATTTCGGTCAAGATAGAAATTAAAGTCTTGCTAGTGCTCTCAGCTTGGCCATTTGCTTGTGGATAATAAGGTGTAGACTTATGGTGGGCTATCAGGAAGTTTGTCGTGAGTTCCTTTATTACTCCATTTATAAAATGAGTACCATTGTCACTCACAATCTCAAGGGGACAACTAAATCGTGTAATAATGTTCTCAAAGAGAAACTTAGCAGTTGACCTTGCATCAGCCTTGCGTGTCGCCTTGGCTTCCGTCCACTTTGTCACATAGTCAGTGGAAACAAAAAATATATCGAGATTGAGTGTTACGAGTTGCCAAACTAATTGGGCCTACAAAGTCTAAACCCCATTTTTCAAATGGTTGAATCACTTTAATAGGATGTAAGGGCATCTTATCCTTTCGTTGTGTGATCTTGTAACATTGGCATTCATCACATCCTTTTGCAAAAAGTGACGCATCCTTGAATAAGGTAGGCCACTAATATCTTGATTGCAACACCTTTCTAGTAGTTAGTTTCCTTAAAAAATGTTTTCTGGTTGTACCCATGTGGGCTTCTTGCAGTATGTATAAATACTCATCCTCATGAGTACAACATCTAAGAATATCGTCCTTCCCTAGCTTGTAGAGAGTTCCTGCAATTAGAGAATAAGGTTCACATTCCTTTAGTAGTTTTCGAGCTATATCCTTACAATGCTCTTTGGGTGGAAAACCATTGACTAAAAAGTTTACAATCTTCTCACTCCATTCAGGCATAGTCTCAACTAGGAATAGAGAAGTATCGGGCAACTCATCATCGACTCCAGTAGGGGCTTCACCATTGGGTATGCAAGACAAATGATCCACCATGACATGTCTTTTAGCGGGTCTCACCACAACAATAAAATCAAATTCAAGAAGAATTAATAACCATCGTGTAATTCTTCCCGTGGAACAAGGTTTATTTACTAGATACAACAACGCTTTGATGATCCACATAGAAAACAAACTTGTTGGCAAGAAGGTAGTAGCAAAATTTCTTTACTCTGTAAATCATAGCTAAACCTTCCCACTCTGTAGTGGTATAGTTCCTCTCAGCGTCATTTAAATAACGACTTGCAAAGCTAATGGTGTAGTCCAATTTATGTTCTCTTGGTTGAGCTAGAACACACCCAATAGCAAAGTTTGATGCATCAATATGCACATGGAAAATTACATTCCAATCGAGCACTCCTAGGATGGGGGCACTTGTCAAGGCCTTTTTTAATAACTCATAAGCATGGTCACACCCACGATTCAATGGATATCAATAAGAAGCTTGTACAATGGGCGAGTTATCTCGGCAAAGTTTAAAATAAACCGTCGGTAATAACCAACATGGCCCATGAAGCTTTGAACTCCTTTATAGTTTGTAGGTGGTGGCAAATTGGAAATGGCTTTAATTTTGCTCTCATTTGTGGAAATCCCATTTTTGGACACTATATGTCCTAAAATGACTCCATTGGCATTTGAAAGGGTTTAATTAGATGCGATACAATCTACACTTTTCAATCACTTTTTGTAAACATGATAGATGTTCTTTCCATGAAGACTAAACACAAAGGTCATCTAAGAAAGCTTCACAAAACTCCCTCAAATATTCCCTAAAAGAAATGTTTACTAATCTTTGGAAGGTAGCAGGGACATTGGTTATGCCAAAAGCCATAACATGAAATGCGAACACTCCAAATCCAGTTATAAGAGCGGTTTTAGCTTGGTCCTCTAGTGCAATTGTGATTTGATTGTAGCTAGAGTACCCATCTAAAAAGCTATAAGCTTCCTTCCTTGCAACTCTTTCAAGCACATGTTTTGAATATGGCAAGGGGTAATGGTCTCTCTAGTGGCGGCATTGACCTTCTTGAGATCCACGCACACTCTGAGTTTCCCATTCTTTTTTGGCACAATAACTATTGGAGACACCCATTCTGAGTGCTCAATAGGGTGTATGAAACCGCATTTGACAAGCTTTCAATCTCTTCTTGAACAATCTTTGCATACTTAGGATTCATAGGGTCGTTGCTGGACTGGTTTAGCCATGCTATCATGAGAATTGTATGTTGCACCACGGAAGGTGGAACACCTTTCATATCATGATATGTTCAAACATATATATCATTGAATTCCTTGAGAAGCTCCTTAAAATATATTCCTCAGTCTTTGTCAGATCTTGGCAATGAAAATAGGTTTGGACTACTCTCACTTGGGTCTTCTAACTCTATTTCCTTAACTATCACTGGACCATCATAGACTCCATTACTTCCATCGTAGGTGTTCTGTGGGGAGCTATGTTCGATCTTTTGTAAGGATTGCCCTCAATGTCAAAAAAAAACAAACACCCATTCCTGTGGACATTGTTTCAAATTTCCACATGTTCCTAAGTGGAGTAACTATCTAGTTACTTACTTATCAAGCTGAACATTTCCCTGAGGATATGAGTAAGCGCCGTCAAATGAGCAATTGAAACTGAAGCATGAGACTATGCTCTTATTGGGAACAAATTATATCGGAGAGGTAAGGATCAACATTTTCATCTTTGTGCAAATGAAGATGAGTATATTCTATTATAGAACAAGAACGTGTTGGATTGGTTGGAGGTCACTTTTCTAGTGAAACCACCACGAGAGAAATCTTAATGGCAGCCATATGGTGGCCAACACTTTTTGCAGATGCTAAAGAATATGTTTGAAGGTGTGATGCTTGTCAACGAGCAAAAATGCCAACACGCGTAGATAGCATGCCCTTAAGACCAATGATGAGGGCTAGAGCTTTTGCAAAATGGGGTATAGATTTTGTTGGACCAATACAACCACTTGCTTATAGAACCCAAGCTCAATATATCATTGTAGCTACGGACTATTTGACCAAGTGGGCCGAGGCTAAAGCAACTCAAAAGAATGATGCCAGAATCACTGTTGCATTCTTATATGAGTATGTATTCACAAGATATGGAATACCAATAGAAACTATTAGTGATCGGGAAACTCATTTTCTCAATAAGGTAAACAAATATTTTCTTAATGAGTTTATAATCATCCAAAACAAATGAGCTCCCTATCACCCACAAGCAAACGGACAAGCTGAGCATATGAATAAAACTCTTAGTGCAGTGCTGACTAAAGTAGTTAGTTCAGGAAGGACATACTAGGAAATGAATCTCCATGCTACTCTATAGGCTTATCGAGTTTCATTCAAAACAAATTTAAATGCTACACCCTTTAACCTTGTTTATGGACTTTATACCATACTACCAATAGAATTTCTATTGCCGAAATTAAGGATAGCACAGAATCTTGAGTGGACTGGACATGAATTGTCAAAAAAAACTTGAAGATTTGGAAAAGCTAGATGAGCAAAGACTAACTACTGTAGCTCACATCTATGCACAAAAGCGGAAACAAAAATAGTTTTTTGATTCCCACTTAATCACAAAAATCTCAAGAAAGGGGACTTAGTTTTAGTCTATTCCCTTAAGCAACACATTCCCAAGTTTAAGAAAAAGGGAAACGGACCGTTTATCATTGAATATTTATCTCCAAGTGGAGATGTAAAATTGTCCACCCTAGATGGTGAACCAATGGCTAATTGGATTAGTGGATGTCGTTTAAAGAAATATGATTTTCCGCTAACCAATGAAGTGCTATAAAGAATGCATGCAGCCAAGCAAAGGAAGATTAAATGACAGCAGGTTATTGATGAAACCCAAGAGGAAGCTTAGCTTCGGGTACTCAAAATGAAAGCTACTCTCAAGAATCAATAGATACCGATTCACATCAACACTCTGGAAATAGAGGACCGACAAAGGGAATTACCTAAAGATTTAGGTTTAGCAGATGATGACTGGTTAGAGGGAATGGACCTGCGTATCAAAGTACAGCTCAACAATCATAGCACCAATGCTTTGGTCAACACAAGAGCTAGAGTAAATGCAGTAAGTTATTCCATGCACAAGAAGGCAATAAGTCAAGCATTGACAGCAATAATAGCCACAATCAAAGGATGCAACAAGAACCCAACCCCAACATTGGGAGTAGTCAACTTGAACGTGATAGTACATGGATGTTCATGCCCTCATCAATTTGTGTGCTTAGCAGATGAATACATGAATGAGATGATGATACTTGTAATTCTCTGGATGCAAACATACAAAGCAGTACCAGATTGGGATACGAATCAGCTAAAGCTATCCCCTAAAGGCGGGCAACTCATTGTTTCAATTGCACCAAGCAAGGAGGAATGGAAAAGAAGCAATCAACAGACCAAACCACAAGGTAGTCAATCTTCTCCATCCCCTCCATAAGAAAATGCTACAAGTAGCATGCAAGGAGTCA
>NW_028221935.1:25000-60228 GCF_014529385.1 Adiantum capillus-veneris | reverse complement strand
GGGTTGAATACAACTGCTAAAGAGGTCTTGTCACGTCTTCGCGAGCGTTCTGCAGAAGCTACACTTTCTTTACAATGGCCGACTAACAAAGTGGAGGCCTACCGATATACAGATCTGAGATTTCTAAAAAATTCTGGTGTAGAGCCTGCTTCTTTGCCTTCTCAAGATTCAAGGCTTGAGCTTTCAAATTTTCAGCGTACGTCAGATGAAAACATGTGTATGCTGTTTGCTGACGGTGTTGTATCAAGCATCCTCTAGTGGCCTGAAAGATCAGGCTGGTGTCTTTTATGGTGGCTTGTCATCACTACCTGAAGATTACGTTAAAGAGTATGTGATTCCTAAATTGGGAGAATCAGTGGATTGGATAAATGAGATTTTTTTGCTTCTCTTAATGGACTTGGAGTAAGAGAATTGGGTGTTATAATTGTTCCAGAGGGTTCAAGGTGCAGATGCCCCTGCATGTTTTGTATTACTCATCTCAAGGTGGTAGTGAAGGTGGTGAAAAGCCAGTCTATGCCTTGTCTAGTCCCCGTCTTCTTGTTTTTCATCGGAAAGGAGCAGAGATTAACATTGTTGAAGAGTTTATAGGAGAAGCTGGAAAGCTGTACTGGGCTAATGCAGTTGTGGAGTTTTTCATTGAGGATGAGGGGAAAGTGCAGCACAATTATGTGCAGAACCAAGCAAGGGATGCAGTCCACATTAAACAAACTTGTGTCGCTCAGGTGAGTCACGTATGCTTTTTCTGTCATGTGCATCTGGTTATATAGTTTGACTGTGTGCGAATGTGTATTACTTGCTGTGGCTATTATTCATCTGGATTCTTGGGTTTTAGGTCTTCTGCTCTGTGTTTACATGTGCCACTATGCTGATGATGTGCTGTGAGAGGCTTGTCCGTGTGAACTACTTTCCGAACTGTTTTTTTTTTTCCTTTTGGTTTGCCTGCTTTTTGCTGAATGCAATGTTTCCTTTTCACATGTTGCAGAAAGAGTCCAGTAGTTATGAGCTCGTAGAGGCGGTGATTGGTAGCAGACTTAACAGGCACAATATCCACATACAACAACTAGGGCCAGATACTACAACAAAAATGAACAGCTTTTTTACTGGCGGGACAAAGCCAATTGCAAGATCTGCACAGCAGGCTAATCTTGAGTCACCCACGTGGCTTTGCACGCCAGTTACACAAGTGTATCGTTATGCATTCTTCTGGCCATTGTGTGTTCGATGGCAACGTGAAAGTCAACAGGTGAGAAATGAATCTCTGATATGGTCTCCATCATGCACACCTACATAGCAGTTACAGATGTGCATGCAGGGCCTTCCACCCCCCCCCCCCCCCCCCCCCCCCCCCCCCCCCCCCTTCTAACAAACAAAAAACCCACAAGCATGCATGCGCGTGCACAAGTTATGTCCCCATCAGAGGAGAGAGTATGATGAACTATTGTGTACCCTAACTCCATTCATCCACGCCATAATCAATTCCACCCAGCACGCGTGCGCGCGCACTCACACACACACACACACACACACACACACACACACACACACACACACACACACACACACACACAGACACAGTGATGTACCATCAGAGGAGAGAGGACGACATATCCCAATGGTGTCATAGACTAGTGATTGGTCACACTAGCCGGGTTCACCCTACATTTGCCCAGACACTGGGCACTCATCCCTATGTGTCATAGACTAGGTCCCCTCTCATCTGATGAGGACATAAAACACACACACACACACACACACACACACACACACACACATTCTCACACACTTTCATTGAAACAGTTGGAAGGTAAAAGAAACTCACCATTACATTAACAGGTACGCGCAGCAGACAGATGCTGGCCAGCTGAGTAGAAGTTTGCTTTTGGCACCAAGGGCAACTGTAAGCGTGAAGCCAAACCTTCAGATAATTGCCGATGATGTGAAATGCTCTCATGGTGCAGCTATCAGTGACCTTGAAGAGGATCAGATCTTTTACTTCCAAGCTAGGGGCATTGACCCTCAGACAGCACGGAGCACCTTGGTGTTTTCATTTGGGGCGGAAGTTCTGCAGCAATTTAGAAACAAAAAGCTTCAGGAAAGGGTGGAAAAGACGGTCATGGAGTTCTTGCAAACGGAAGGAGCTATTGCGTCTACAGGATAAATATTTTTCTGGATTTGGAGGTGTGAGCATGCGCGCGCGCACACACACACACACACGTGTGTAAGTGGCCATTTTTCTACTATGCTTTGATCTTTGCAGTGCTTGAACTGTTGTAACAATTTCTCTTATCTACACTACTGATGTAACCATTCATTTCTTCACAGCCATGTTTTTGATCCGGAAAGGGTAGATATTAAGGCAATGTAGAATAAATAGTCCAAGAAGGGGCTCTTGGAGGTTGTAGTTAAAACTAGTACATCTCAAAGACGTATGATCAAATCTTCGCTTTCTGAATGTTGAAAGCGACTTTTTTCCTGTTATGAAACTGCAGTTTGTGGCTAAGCCACTTTTGTTGTGATATTTTTGCGAGCAGAGCTTTAAATGATGTGTAGTAGTGTTGAGATTCAAGAATGTGTGCTGAAAGATGATAGGAAACCTACACAAACTTAATCCCCCTCTCTCTCTCTCTCTCTCTCTCTCTCTCTCTCTCTCAACACACATACACAAGCACACACTATCCGTCAAAGTCCAGGGTCAAGGGGCGGCCCGTCTGGGCTGTCCATTCCTACTGGGAATGCCCATTGTGCATTGCTGAATGAATGACACATCAGCATTGGTAATTAGAAAACCCTGTAAGTGAAGTGAGCCCCAATTTTTGGAAATGCTGCCACCTCATCGTGCTTGCCCCTCGTCCCTGGACACTTGACAGTCGGGAAAGGATCGTTGGTGCCCTTTCCCCCGTAATTATTGCTCCCGTTAAGAGTACTTTCCCTGTAATTATGGCTATCGTTATGGGCTCATCTCCTGCCTCTTAGGTTGGAATGCTTAATTGGGAAATCCATAAACACAGGAAATTTACAAGAATGGAGAAAATGTAAGCACATGTACACTTTTTTTTGGCTAATGGCTCCCTCTAGTTTGGCCTATAGGCTTACTGATGCATTGTTTCAGGAATCACTTCCTATTACCTTGAATGTACTACTTAAATGATGACCTTTTCACCTTAAACAGCTGTGGGCAAAAATATTACAACTCCATTTCACTCTTCATGACCCCTGGACTGTTACTTTATGAGGGAAGAAAATCATGCATCTGCATAACATCATATCTTGACAGTCCCGCAGACAAGCAGGCGCTAGGCATTAGGGAGTTATATATGGTGAGTAAGTCCATTGCTCACTTAGGCTTTTTTTTTTGCACTCATTCTTAGCTTCACTACATTGCATCAGTACACACACACGGCTCAACATGGTCACATGACTACTAGTTCCAACTATGAGCTATCTTGTTTGATGTTGTCAAAAGAAATTCTGTCCTGTGAAGGCTCTTATCCTTCATTTGGTGCCAAAATCTTCTCAGGAACCAAAATTTCATCACATTTTCTTAAGCTTATGGTATCTGCACAAAAACAATGTGTATGCTTTGGAGTTGATGTAATGTATACTTAAAACATGGAGTTGTGTAAACCGGAGATTTTCATAACATTGACTTATTGATTAAAAAATTCGTAGCTCTCTCATTGGAAGAATGCCCCTATGTGCCAAAATCTGCTCAGGAACCAAAATTTCATCACATTTTCTTAAGCTTATGGTATCAGCACAAAAACAATATGTATGCTTTGGAGTTGATGTAATGTATACTTAAAACATGGAGTTGTGTAAACCGGAGAGACTTATTGATTAAAAAATTCGTAGCTTTATGCCAACCTCACTAAGCTTGAACAAAGATTAATGATGTATCTAGGAACTAGTGATAGAATCTTCACCCTTGGTGGGGTTCGGATTCTTACCATGGTTTGATGGCTTGTTGGGTTCACATACCTTCCCTTGGTTATTGGTAGTTTCTTTGGACGTAGATTGTTTTTTTGAGTCCCTATACTAACTTTCCTGAGGTAAGCTCTTGGGGCTAGGTAAAACTTATAGGTGGTGACTAAAAGCATATATATTAGGTGTTTTTTAATGGACATAAGCTTTGGCCGGTACTTACCCAATCTTGTGAAGTAGGTCTATTGAAATATGTTCATGCATGGTTTGTTCTATTGATTGATTTCCTAAATAGTACTTAATATGTTGGGTAAGCTCGGAGTTTGTAGCCTCTATGATTCAATTTTTTTCTTAAGATGTCTCTTACAGGCTGCTATGACCGGTGGCATAGTATTTTTAGGATGCATAGGAGAAGAGTCATAATATGAGTATTCTCAATCAAGAATTATCAGCGCAATGATCTTCTACTTTTTTGATTGTTTCCACTAAGAATTGTTTCTTTACAATCTAGCCATCTCTGACATAGGATTCTAAGTATAAACGGACTTTTTTGGATAGTGTGATGGATGCACATAACCGTGGATTGGCTTGGTGATCCCTTATGATTGAAAAGGCTTATGCACTCCTGTATTTGGTAAAATTGGTGCGATTTCTTTTGGTAAGATCTTAAAGTTTGTCTCTTAACAAATGTCTCAAGTAGCTCTAGGTGAAGTATCATTCACTTATAGCTTCTATTGATAATTAACTCTATACTAAAAGGAGCATTTCTAATAATCATCCAATTAACTTATATTGATTATTGACTCTATACTAAAAGGATCATTCCTAGTAATTTTCTAGCCCTTGAGTCTAGAGATCTAGTGTTCTTTGGTACTGACTAAATTATACATCCTTAAAATTTCGGTGGCAAAACTAGTGCTTATTGAATAAAAACTGATGTTTTTGGATAACTTCCACTTATGATGGTAGATTATCCTAAACATTATAGGGATTTGATAATGGATAACAAAAAATATTAGTAGCTTTGATATGGTAATAAGCATACAACTTTCAAGATGATTTAGGACATTTCTATTAGCTTGAAAATGATAAAGGCCCTTTGGAATCAACATTGAATATCCAAAAATAAGTTTGATCATTCGGTACACAATTGGGTTTGATCACTTCTATTCTAGATCTGAAATGTGAATCTTGACTTGGTCTTGTAAGTTTTCTATGGTCTTGATTCTAAATCAAAAGAAAGACAATTGGACATAAGTCTGGGTGAACGAATAAATTTGAAATGAAATACCAAGGTTAACTAGTTCTTTTTTTGGATACCAATTTTTTTTCATGAAACTTGGTTTCAAAAAATTTCGAAAAGTTACTACCAAATAAGTTTCAAAAATTCTAAACAATTCATAACTTGGCTCTAAGAAAAAAAATTTACATTCTTAGGATGTGGACAAAAAATTTTATTCGGCACATTATAGGTTTATATCTCATCCTTAGGATTCAAAGGATGAATGCATGTGTGAGTTAGATGCTGTTTTCTAAAAGAAACTCCAAATGCCCTATGAATCTTATTGAAGCTATATCGGCGGTAAAAAAATGTTAAGCTTTGTACTTCAATTCTCTCTCTCTCTCTCTCTCTCTCTCTTATATATATATATATATATATATATATATATGTATATGTATATGTGTGTGTGTGTGTGTGTACACACACACACATGTATATATATATATATATACATGTATACACACATGAAGCTTTGTACTTCAATTCTCTCTCTCTCTCTCTCTCTTATATCTCTCTCTCTCTTATATATATATATATATATGTATATGTATATGTGTGTGTGTGTGTGTACACACACACACACATGTATATATATATATATATATATACATGTATACACACATGAAGCTTTGTACTTCAATTCTCTCTCTCTCTCTCTCTTATATCTCTCTATATATATACACATAGACACACACACACACACACACACACACACACACACACACACACACACAAAATATATGGGACATGCCACATACGAGTATCATCCTTTGATACCGCACACACACGCACAGATGCACATGCACACATAATATATAATACCATTAACATATTCAAAAAAATTAAAAACATGAGATTGCACATGTATTGATGACATGCTCCCACGGATTTACTAAACCTTTACAATTGCACATGCAACTACTTCATTAGCAGATGAATGATGGACGGATTTGGAGACAAAAGAAGGACCCAAGCAAGGACCGAACGGTTTTTTAAAATAAACATAAGCCATATGGCTTGTCATTGTACTATTTCTGACATAGAACAATGTATTATTATTATTTTTGGTGGTGGAAGTCTTCAAAAAAATGTACAAACCCTTGAGTAAATGAATAAATATCCAGTGCTAAGGATATTAAATCCTTTGTTTTGAATAAGTGGTGGAAAGAGATATGCTTAGTTGGCTAAAGGGATATTTTTAGCAAACACCCCGAGGGGTGGATACACTTACACAAGAAAGCCACTTGCACCTGCTTAGTTAATGCACTGAATTCAAAGGGTGTGTATATAAGTAGACTATATGTACAGAAGCATGAACAAAACTGGTATTGCGTGACACACACTCATGCTATTTACAAATTGTGCTCAGTACAGTATTGCATAGGTTTTTTTACACACACACGCCCTCTAACTACGCTGATAGTGCACAAACTGCTGTTGTGTATTGGCTACGCACACAAGCGCTCTCTTATTACATCGTACAGGTGAACCTTGAACATACTGCGCTATTACTTGCTCACGGAGGTCCCTTGCGATTACTGCGCTAAGCTTCTTCTCACTCTAAAGAGCTACAAACTGCGCACACACCAACTGGAGAAGACAAAGGCCGCATAGTGAGCCTTCAAGTGCATACGAAAGAGCAACATACGACAAAATACAAGAGGTAATCGATATTTTGTATCAGAAACCGCACACACACTGGTAGACGCACAAGGGAAAGTCTTTTTTATACCTTGTTATGCACACACAAAGGATTTTAATAGGTCTCCACGGCATAACACTTAAGAATTCGTTGTTCTCTCTCTCAAAACAACACACACGATTAGAGGTACACGGAAGGGGTTTTCAGACATATGTACACACACATAAAAGGGGTGAAAAATCTATGATAATTGATATCATCACAAGTATGGTGCGGATATGGGGCTGTTACATCAGAAAGAGTTTGAAATGCCGTTTTGTTCATATTCATATAAACATAGACTCACACATACACATGCATGATTATAAAAAGCACTTTTTGATTACTTACAACATATGCATGTACAAGGACATATATACAAAAAAGTACACAAAACACACATATAATTTCTCACATATACACATACAAAAGTAAATATACAATTATACGAGTAGTGAAGCATTAAAGTAAAGCACATATGATAATAGTAAAAAGCATGAGCATAAAGCTAATACACATAAAAATATCATTTGAAGGGCGTAGCACTGACGGAATTGCAAAACCTTGGACAATAAAACGTGTACAAGAGCGATGACGACGACAAATAGTAACCAAGTACTGCGGTACATGAGCTCTACTTACAATAAGTTTCACTTACTTTGAAATCATGTACGAAGTTGTTATGTCATATTATGTGCTTTCCTTCGGAATTGTTTCGAAAACCCTAAGATTTCTATTAAGTGGTAAGCATAATTATAGATATGGGTCAAGCTATGAAGCATTAAGTTATGAAAACCTCCTGTTAGGAAGAAAGTCAATGTTTACTTGGGTTTTTTTTATTTAAAAGAGTGATATTACAAAAAAATGTTGCCAAGATTTTTACAAATTAAAGAAACATATAATGAAATTGGTTGATTTTTGAAAGAAAAGTAAGTGTATATACCATAGAATGTAACAATTGGGGGATTCATACAAATATATTGAAATAATCATAAAGTGGGGCAATAGTTAGGATTATTACATAAGGGTATTAACCACATGTCTAATTATTCTTGATAATAGGGTTACATGCAGACAACTAGGATGAGCGTCACTCGAGACATATTTAAGCTACAACAGATTCAAGACAAGCTCTTGGCTGTGCATAGTAGGCAAAAGACTATTACGGTCTTTAAAAAACTTTATGGGTTTACATGGTTTGGAGATAGCGTTCCTAATTGCTATTGGCTTAGTTATAGACCCTACTTACATAGACGAGCTAAAGAAAACATAATATATGTTTAGGAGTATGGTTGGGGTCTTGGATGTGACATCAATAACGAGCAGTGGGGATTGCTTGGATACTTGTCACCCATTTAGTATAAATTAGTTCTAATTAATTGTACTTGTGGTTGGTTTTGGGAGGTAAAGATCCCTGCTTTCATGTGATAGGAGTTCCGGCTTTAACTCCTACTTTGTCATGTATCAAAGTATCTTGTAATGAATTTTATATGTATCAAGAAATTCTTCTTTGATTTGTTCGTTACACAATATGTCTTGAAAACATTATTTAAGTATCTCAGTATATGATTCTGAATGATGGGATTTTATATTTCAAACACACACAAAATTTCCCGGGATACCTTTGGTTAGGTATCCATCATATACTGAGAAAACTTAATACTGGTAAGACAATAATTAAATCCCTAATGGTTTGTTTAATACTTATATGGTGATTGATTCAGGCGTCTTGGATTCCATCTCTCACCCGTTTGGGATATGGACTAGAAGAAGACATTCCTGTTCCACCGATTGGTACCCAATGTATAATTTCTTGTTTCAAAGGTGTGGAATTCCACAAAAAAGTTGCTTGATTTTGAAAACAAGCTATACTCACCCACTAATATGTCAGTCTTAAACATAGCCTCGGTCAATGACTAGCTCTCTTTACTGATTCTTTCTAGGAAAGAGAAGGAAAAGCTTTTAGAAACATTTGGTACCTTCCTAGCCAAACTACCCATGACTGATGTACACGATAGTTCAGATCTTGAATTTTATTTCACTTCTTTACCCACTATTGTGAACAAGTTGTATTTTATCAATAACCTCCCGGCTGTCCCTATAGAAATTAAGCATTCAAAAAAGGTTATCAATCCCCTTCTAGATCTAGACCTTCTTGAAGAAGAAGAGAAAGAAGCGATTTCCCATACTCCCAATACCTTAGGTGCCCTATTTTTTATGCAGTAAATTGTTTAAGAAAAGCTCACAAAATCAAAAACATAAACAGAAATAGTAACGGGATCCTTAAACCATAATCATCCACACCAAGTTTTTTTTTCAAATGCCAAATGAAATCTAACTTAGCCACCCACACAGTGGGCCTTACCAAGCTAAGTCACATGGTTCACATGCCTGTAAGCAGAGGTGTTTACATCACCTTCAGACCTATATATACAAAGGAGAGATAACCATAATACCAAGAACAAATATACAGTAACCGACCTGTGTAGGTTGCACTGCAAGCTCCATAACGACAAAGCAGAGATCGAATGAATACACACAGTCCTCTCTTTCAAGTTATGAAAATAAAACACACAGTCTTTGCTCTCTTAGTGACTATAACCTTTTAGAAATGGTACCAAAAATATCCAAGGTTTTCCCTTTCTTACTACCTGTTAGACAAATTGAAATTGAATCTTTTGGGGTGGACCATCAGCTCTGTGTACTACCTAACAAAGCTTTTTTAGCACCAATTCTTAGTGAAACCTGGGTGTACTTGGCTAATCTTCCTACCTCTATTGTTAAGGATTGTAGACTCAAAATTTTGAAAGGGGGACAGCTCTTAGACAAAGGGAAACTCATCAAAGCCCCCTTCAAGCTCAACCTTATCGACCATTCCAAATGCCCTTCCAATACAAGCCTCTACAGGAGGCCAAGCTAAACAAATAGTGATTGCTCAAATTGCTTTCAACATCTTTCATGGGCTAATGCTGGATATCCTGAAGGAACTAAAGTCTTATAAACGTGGGATTTATCTAACCACTTATGCTAGCTACAAAGGAGTGAAGATTATCAATGGCCTACTCAAGCCTTGCATCGAAGACGATGACTCCCCCTCACTAAAAAGACCTAATTCTCTTGCTACCCCCAACTCATTTACTTTATTTTCTGGCCACCTAGCTCTTCCTCTAATTTTAATCAAGGAAAACCTCATAGTTACACTAGAGGAAGAGGCGGAAACACCCCAATCAGGCACCTTCTTGACTTATAATCATTGATGAATATGTAGGTTGCTGTGAGCCCATGTGGAAGGAGGTATCTCAACAAAAAAACACCTTGCAAAGATTATATTTACGAGCACTATCTTTTTCAGAATGAGCTTCCTGACTTTTTTGTGAATGTTTTGACTTATTGTTTGGAAACCACAAATTATTTGATAATGTACTTATTGGATGGAAGTATCAACAACCTATTAAAAATTTGGTCTACTGTAATGATTTTCTTCGACACAACTCCATTCCTGAATGTGTTTGTAACAAATTTATCACATTTGGCAAAGACTCTGATACGCTTGGTATGCATGTCTGTTGGAATAGGGTTGCAGAGAAACACACACAGCTTGGAGAAGACGAAGGAAGCTCAAGGCACACAGTAGAGAGTGTTTTACTTAGTGTGCAATGGAAAGATAGATAGCCCTAGAATGATGGGCGTATATACAATGCTCGGGGGGAAAAACCTCCTAAAGAGGGAAAAAATGCCTCGACGGTTATCATCTGCATAACATCATATCTTGACAGGCCGGCAAACAAGCAAGCGCTAGGCATTATGGAGATATATATGGTGAGTAAGTCCATTGCTCACTTAGGCTTTTTTTTTTTTGCACTCAATCTTAGCTTCACTACATTGCATCAGTACACACACATGGCTCAACATGGTGACATGACTACTAGCTCCAACTATGAGGTATCTTGTTTGATGTTGTCAAAAGAAATTCAGTCCTGTGAAGGCTCTTATTATACATTTGGTGCATCATTTTCTTAAGCTTATGGTATCTGCACAAAAAACAATATGCATGCTTTGGAGTTGATGTAATGTATACTTAAAACTTTTATGGAGTTGTCGAAACCGGAGATTTTCATAACATTGACTTATTGATTAAAAACTTCTTAGCTTATGCCAACCTCACCAAGCTTGAACAAAGATTAATGAGGTATCTAGGAATTAGTGATAGATTCTTCACCCTTGGTGGGGTTCGGTTTCTTACCATGGTTTGATGGTTTGTTAGGGTTCACATACCTTCCCTTGGTAGTTTCTTTGGACGTAGATTGTTTTTTTGAGTCCCTATACTAACTTTCTTGAGGTAAGCTCTTGGAGCTAGGTAAAACTTATAGGTGGTGACTAACAACATATATTAGGTGTCTTTTAATGGACATAAGCTTTGGTCGGTACTTACCCAATCTCGTGAAGTAGGTCTTATTGAAATATGTTCATGCATGGTTTGTTCTATTGATTGATTTCCTAAATAGTACTTAATATGTTGGGGTAAGCTCGGAGTTTGTAGCCTCTATGATTCAAAATTTTTCTAAAGATGTCTTATAGGCTGCTATGACCGGTGGCATAGTATTTTTAGGATGCATAGGAGAAGAGGCATAATATGAGTGTTCTCAATCAAGAATTATCGGCGCAGTAATTTTCTACTTTTTTGATTGTTTCCAGTAAGAATTGTTTCTTTACAATCTAGCCATCTCTGACATAGGATTCTAGATATAAATGGACTTTTTTGGATAGCGTGATGGATGCACGTAACCACGGATTGTCTTGGTGATCCATTATGATTGAAAAGCCGAATGCATCCATGAGACAAGATGTTAAACTCTAAATGCACTATGAATCTTATTGAAGCTATAACGGTGTAAAAAAATTGTTAAGCTTTGTACTTCAATTCTCTCTCTCTCTCTCTCTCTCTCTCTCTCTCTCTATATATATATATATATATATATATATATATATATATATATATATATTTATATATATATATATATATGTGTGTGTGTGTGTATAAATAAATATATAAACACACACACACACACACACACACACACACACACACTATGTGGTACTTAGTTATAGTTTTTAGCTTTTTTTAAACTTCACCTCCTCACCATGGGATTAGGCCCGTATTTATTACCTGCAAGTAGGGTTTCACTTAAGTGGTTTACTACCCTATTACCATTTACCTACCGTGAAGGCGCAGTGGCTCTCTCTCTCCAGAACGTAGGCGGCCTCACTGTCGTGTAATACAGACGGTTCACTCATGGCGATTCTACTCATGGCTATGATCTGGTGGGCCGACTCCCTCCTTTTTTTTATATAAAGAGGTGAGGGCACTTCTCTGGCCCTCACTTAGCTTTGTTTGGTTGTTGCTGTGCCTAGTGAAATCTACGTTGTGTTTTGACATTGAAGCATGGAGCTCACCGCTTCTAGTACACAGGTCTGCTTCCTTGGCCATTTGTTTTTCGTTGCAAGTTTTCTATAAAATGAAAAAGGGGAGCATTATATTGAAGTTACTACTGTTGTGGGTGGTTTTTGAAAGCATGTTGCTCTTGCTCTAATGCCGCGTTGTGATATTCCTCGATGAGAAGCATATATGGCTAAACATTCCATGGCATGGTGACTATGGTAAGTTGCAGGTACTACTAATGATATAAGTGTTTACTGATTGCCTAATGCATGAGGTTGTTCTGCCTCTTTTCGATGGGGGCTCCTTTATGCCGCTCTGCTGAACCCGACTTTACTTGGTTAAGGTCTACTGAGCATATGATAATGGCCTAAATAGGCAGCAATGTACTGCATGAATTAACCAAAATTGTCGCCGTTTTTTTACTAATGGTCATAAAAACTGTCTCTTTCTGTCACTAGAATAAATGGAGATACTATTATTGCTATGGTTTTTTACCCTAGTATCCGGTGTAAACTGGTATTTCCTTCTGGCATATTACAGGTTGGCTAACTACCTGGTGCCTACTGCATTACTTTTTTCCTATGACTGGTTTAAATGTTTGTTATCTTATTAACGGTAAGCTTGAAAAGGGGGTGTTGCTCCATCCTCCGTACATCAGTAATAAACTTATATTGGGGCCAGGTAGCACGCTGTTACTTTCTTCTAAAACATGGCTGTATTACCAGTAAAAACGACAAATATTTTTTGCTCTTTCTGCTGGCTCATTAGTAGCGATTTAATGTTCCCATTTACTTGGGTATTTCTTGGTTACTACCGATTGTTGCTTCGGAGGAATTTTTTGAACATAAAGAGGGTTTTCCATTGCACAATGCTTTTTGCATCACTATAGTATGGGAGGCCGACATTACTGCAGTGTTTGTGACTATTCCCTGGAAATGCACTGCCTTTCGAGTGTTACTTAGACTTTATGATCTTATTAAATATGGTGGAAGTAGGGCATGAACCTACTGCTTATGAGTATTAGATGGTTCTTTTGTAACACCACTCCTTTTTGGGTACTTGTTGGTTATAGCCCGTCATAATGGAAAATCTACAAAGATTTCGTGTTTTTTCTCACATTAGGAATTGCATATAATATAACATAAGAGTTTCTTTTGAAAAAAGAGGAAAAATCGTGTTCTTATTTAGTTTCAGCAAGGGTTTCTTGCTACCTTGGCTGGCCATAAGGCGGTAGAAGGTAAGTATGCCCACAAAATTGGCGAGTTCTGATAAACATGACGGGCCGAATTACCTTGCCATAAAGTAAAAAACACATCATTGAACTAGCCTATGACTGGATTAGAACTATTTAAAGAAGTTTTTATAAATAAGAAAAACTTACTGCACTAATTGGTGCCTTCAGTAAAAGATGATTAAAGAAAAAGGGGGGATTCTGACACTTGGATTAGAAGGGGTAATGGCCTTCTAATCAGAATGATGTGAAATTATTCTATAATATCTTTCGGTTCCTTCTTAAATAAAACATTTACTATGGACTGAGCTTGTAAAAAGTTGAAAAAAAGTTTGTAAGATTGACATGGATAACAACTGATATAGTCCATTGATACCTGTAAAACACATCCAAGGCTAACATATCTGTTGTCTTGTTTGGATGGATACAGGTAAGGACTCTATCTTATCTTGGAGGTTTTTTTTTGACTTTGGCAAGCTGACCTACATTGGATTGCACACTTACTTATGATTCGGGAAGTTTTTTTACTATCTGTATACTGGAGTGGACCTCATTCCTACAAACATTATACATAAATGATTCTAATACTGAGTTGTTTCTGTACTTATCTGTTCTTTGTTCCTTAGCCAACTGTCTTTTGAATGTAAAAGTTCAATTATGTCTTATTATCTAACATTAAACAGCTACACACACATCCTATACATAAGGTTTTTCTTTCTAGAGAAACCGGGATGCTGGCTTTAAAAATTAATTCCGAAATTGAGCTCTAAGTTGGATCCCACAATCTATAATCCCTTGACTGGTTGACTGGTGTTAGGTGGTCCTTCATAGACTCTATTTCTGGTCCCTTGCTCATGGCTACTATAGTCTTTGACTTTGCCGGTTTAAGGTTTGCAGGCCCAAAACTACAATTACTGTTTTTTTCTTTTATTTATGTTTAAACTGTTCCCTTTTCAGGACCACATACCCTTTAGAAAGACAGCCCGCATGAGTACTAAACACAACCCTAAGAATCATGCAAAGATTCAGAAAAAATTAAGCTATATCTTAAGGACCATAAACCAAAGAATGCTTTGGCAGTTAGAACTAGACCCTTTCTTACTAGGAAAGCCAAAGATTGTATTACTTACTACGGTAAGAAAAAGTAAACCTCACTATACTTTTTTGAAATATTGCAGACGCTTGCTCTCTCACAAGGAGTGGAATTGACCTTGGAGCCCCTGTGAGTGGCCACATCTCTTGTACTCAGATGTATTAGCAGCTTGGATGCTTCTCAACTAATAAATGACTCGGCTCTTACCTCTGACAAGAAATTGTCTGTCTTACATATGCCGTCTTTTAATGATTGGGTCAAAATTTTGGCTACTCTGGATAAGGACTCCATGGAAGGGGTGAATTTAATTACCCAATACATAGCCCAACTTCCCTTACTGTCTTCATAGTACCAAGAAGATCTTGCCCTATTCTCTTCCTCAGGTGCTGATATGTCTAACTTTCTAAGGAAGCTGTGCGGTCTCAATCCCTCTTTTGTCTGTACACCAGCTACTCCAACTATCCCACATATTGGTGGTATCTTTTGTAGGGATAGTGCAACCCTTGAAGTAGTTAAAGAATTTCAGAGTAATCTTTGTTCCCTCAATGACTCTAACCTCCTGGAGATGGTGCCTAAGATCTCTAAAGTCTTTCCTGCCTTACCTGTTAGAAAAATTGAAATTGAATCCCTTGGGGTTGATCATCAGCTTTGGGTCCTTCCCAACAAAGCGTTCTTAGCACCTATTTTAAGTGAAACTTGGGTATACCTTGCCAACCTCCCTGCCTCTACTGTGGAGGACTCCAAACTCAAGATTTTGAAAGGAGGACAATTTTTGACAAAGGGGAGCTCATCAAAGCACCCTTCAACCTAATCTCATTGACCACTCTAAATGTCCCTCCAATACCGGCCTCTACATCCGTACTAAAGGAAACATGGAATTTGCTAAAAATAACCCTGATTTCTACACTGAATCCATCTGGAATGTCTTATGTAAAATGTGCCTGCAGATTTCTTGACCCTAAAGCCTCTTGTGAATTCAACATCATGTGGTTCGATCATATTATATGGTTTATTCTCAACCATCTTGACCTACTCTTCCCAGAAAAACCTGTGGATTTTCACGTCTCTCTCATTTGCTCTTGGTTGGGTGGCCAAGCTAAGCAAATTGTAATTGCGCAGATTGCCTTCAACATCTTTCGTGGTCTTATGCCGAATATCTTGAAGGAGTTAAAATCTGATGACCCGGGATTTACCTAACCACTTATGCTAACTATAAAGGTTTTAACATCACTAGTTTACTTAAACCATGTATTGATGAGGATGACACCCCTGCTCTTAAAAGACCCAACTCGTTGACTACACCCAACTCCTTCACTTCCTTTTTAACACCTAGCTCATCCTCTAACCGAGGAAAAGCTCGTAGCTACAGGGGTGAGGTAGGATTTCCCCATCAGGAATTTCCTTGAAATGTAATCCTTGGTGATATTGCAGGTTACTACAAGCCTTTGTGGAAGAAGAACTCTCGACAAAATGGATCCGAACAAAGGATATATCTACATACATTGTCTCTTTCACAATGTACTTCTCGATTGGATTCAACCAAAAGACCTTTTTTGTGAGTGCTTTGAACTACTTTTTGGCAATTACAAATTACTTGATAATATACTCATAGGATGGAAGTATCAACAACCCATGAGAAATTTGGTTTACAGTAATGACTTTCTTCGGCGTGATTCTCTTCCCGAATGTACATGCTATCAATGTGCCACCTTTTGCAAGAACTTCGAGGCATATGGAAAACATGTTTTTACCTGTGATCTTAGCATTATTGAAAATATTAAAGTACGTAGAACCTTGGCCAATGGGCTCAATCCTCAATCATATACCTAACTTTTCCAAAAACCCTTACCTTGCTCTATCAGCTATACTAAGCTGCCTCAGTGACCTTGTTAGTGCTCTCCAACTGGAGATGACAGTCCTACCGGACTTACGGAAAGTTGTGAAGGAATGATTCCTTCAAAAAATATCACAAATTCCTAGAAAATGGTTATCCTCGGATGAATCCTGGCTTACATCACAACTAGCTTTTGATTTTCAAAATATTTTTGATAAATGGTTTGTTGTCGGGCTTGACAAAAGCTCTAACTGCCCCACTCTTATTTGCAAATACCTTGCTCGGAAGGCTGTACGTGATCGAGTATCTGGAAAGGAATTCTGTAGTATTAACTCTTCACTACAAACAGTGACCGATAACATCTCAAAATGCTTAGGGAATCTAGGCTACCTTGTACAGAACACTAAGCTACCAATATTATTTCCCACCTATAAGATTCATAAGCATAAGTTCAGATGGATATCTGACGCTTCCAATGGTATCTTTACTGATATCACCAAGGATATTACGCTTTGCCTTGACCTTATACTAGCCGAATTTGAGCTTATTTGTGCCACTAAACAGAAAATCTGCCATGACTTCCTTCATATACAGTACAAACCCTTTTGGATTATGAGAAACTCTACAGAAGTCTCGCTTAACCTTCCACAACAAATCTTTCACATTTTTACTGCGGACATTACACAATGCTACGAAAACATTCCCCTTGATGGGGATCTTGGCCTTAAGACCATTCTTGCCAAGGTGATTAAATGGCTTTCTCCAATGCTAGAAAGAAGAAACTTTTTTACATCTCTCTTTCCAAAAAACCCAGGTGGATAAAAAACACTCACTCCTTACACTCCTTACACCTCAATGAAGATAAGCTTTACTTTTACATCTCGTGGCTGCTTAGTAACTGTACTATAGTGTAATGGAATTTGCCTATTCAATTTGAGAGTAGCGGAATTTAATGAGAGTACTTTCAAGAAATGATTTTGTGAGCATAGCGGGTTGACATAATTGAAGATAGCAACATAATCATAGCACTTAGTTAACTTGGCATAGACAATACTTTTGCAAGAGAGAGAGTTTAGAGAATATGACAACAGTTGAGGACCGGATTTATGTGGAGCCGGTCCCCCCTCCAAAAGGTATTTGTATTATAGATTCTCTCATTAAGAGACTTGGTACAATACAATCTTTGTGTTCCTTGAGACCTCCTTGGCCATATGAAGATGGAAGGTTCACACACCAAGCTTTTGCATAATTTCAACAATCAATCTTAGCTTGGAAACAATCAAGAACTTGTGAACATCATTAATCTTTGTGTTCCCTAAATCATTTGAGTGCATGAAGATGTATACTTTTTATGCATCAACTTGTGCTTAAAGCAATAATTAATCTACCTTGCAATACAATTAATCTACTTGCATTAAGTAATTAATCTACTTGCAATAAACCATTAGCTTCTTGCAATAAGCATAACATGCACTTGTAGAAAGCATTAACTATCCCAAGCCTCAATCCCAAGACCTCAAACACCTTCGAAGGTGGAGAGAGCTAGCAGGGAATGAGGGTAGGGAAGAGGAAGAAGAAACATTTCATAGGAGAAAGAAGTAGTTCCTCACTTATCATACTCTTGTTGCTAGCATACATAATAGCATAGTAATGAAGAAGGAGGAGATGGCAAGCTTAAGCATTGAAGCATAGCTCTTGGTTGGATTTGCATTCCATAGCCAAGAGAGTTGGTGTAGGCTCTCAACTTCTCAAGGAGCTTGGAGAAGGAGATGGAGCCCTTGCACTTTGCATAGCACACAATGAGAGTGCTTGTGAGTGTGTGTGGGTGAGTATACCCCCTAAGCACCCCCCTAGCTTGCTTGGGTCGACCCCCCCTTGTAGCTCATGCTTGAAGCTCATTGGACCCCTCCAGGCCTAGCCAATCACAAGCAGAAACCATTACAAGCAATAGGGATAGCCTTGGGACAAGTGTCCCCCTTTCCCCTTTGAGAGAGAGGACTTGATAAATGCAAAAACAATTAGATAATTCAAGTAATTTATCATTGGACCCCTTTGAAGCCTAGCCAATAGGCTTCAAGCAACACATGAAGGTAACATGGGTAGGGACCTGACATGTGTCCTTGCTACCTCTTCAAGCTGGGGCTTCCCTTGTGAGTGTGAGTGTGTGTTCTCTCTCTAATCCCTAGGAAAAGGGCTCGCCCCCCCTCTTGTAGGGATGCTTTTGACTTTAGGAGCTCAAGCACCTTAGTCATCAAGCATGACAAAGCACTTGGACTAGGGGGTATTCCCACAAGCATCTCAGGCAAGCATGTCAAGGCACCTCAAGCACCTTAATCAAGCGGCAAGTCAAGCACCTCAAGCATGGAGTAAGTCAAGCACCTCAAGCACCTTAATCAAGCACCTCAAGCAGGACAAACACCTCAAGCACGACAAGCACCTCAAGCAGGTCAAGCACCTCGAGCTTGGGCCGGGTTCCCACCTCAAGCTCAACCCTAGCTTACCTAAGGTCAAAGGACTTTTACACACATTATTGGAGGTCTTCAATGAAGCTAATCCTAAGGTCTTATGCTCCATTGGTTAGCCTTGCTCTTGATAGACCATCTCCCATTTGGGCCCCTTTACTATTGGCCCCGTGTTGAGATATATCTATAAGCACATATCTATATCTTAACACTTTTTCCCGTTTATTCTCCCACATTAAGTGATCAATTTAATATGAGAAAATCATTTGGGTTGGTTAGATATTAGATTTTATGACATATAGTTTCTGGCGGTCTATGGTTCAACCAATGCCTAGGCATCCCCATGGGGTTCTCTTGTTCTCCACTTATGTGTAATATTTACCTTGCTTTCTTCGGATATAATCGGTTTCTCAAAGCCATGGAATCTTGCAAAAGTAATATTTCACAGTTTAGACATACCTGTAGATATATGGATGACTTACTAAGCGTCAACAATAAAGCCTTCCTTAGAGAAATTTGTCTGATATATCCTCACTGCCTTAAAATTGAACCTACATCTTTACATGGGATCATTACACCCAATGGGCCTTTTTGCACATCAGTTCAATTCCTTAACCTTTCTGTCTCTCTTCATGTTTCATTTGTCGGTGGATATGACCTAAGATTTGTTTGAAAAAGAGATCTCTTGAAACTACCACTTCTGGAATTCATAAAAAAGAATAGCAATAGGCCTCACAAGGCTGCTATTAGCTCTTGTATCAGCCTGCTACACTTAATTTGCTATTCTTCTTTGATTATTTCCTTGCCTGGGAGGATGTTAATTTACTAATCATAAATTATTGCCTTAAAGTGAGAGGAGGAAGATTCTTGCAAACATGCTTAATCTTCCTTATGGCTTGTGATAGCTCATCAGACCAAAAAAATGTTTTGCTCCTTTCTAAAGTTTTAAAAGGAAGTAAAACCTTTGCTACGTGGGGATACTGTGGAGCAATCCATTGTAAGCAGCCAATAAACGTTTGCACTTCTTTGCAATCCTTTAATTGATCAGGAAATGCCTGTAATTTTGCAGCACATGCTCCTACATTTTGATACATCTTGCGAAGATCTCAACGCCCAAGAAATCAACTTGGGGTTTATAGAGCTCAATCTTTTTGAGGCTTAATACTAGTCGTGTCTTATGTAGCTTTTGTACGAACAACTGAAGATGCTTATATGGATTTGAATTCCTTTGAGTAGACCAAGATATCATCAATGTAAAGAAGCACAATTTCCTTACAATCAGCAAATATGATTTCAATTCTTTCTTGACAGAGAGAAGGTGCAGGCTTTAGCCCCATGGAAAGCACCTTCCATTCATACATACCTTGGGGGACTACAAAACTTATCGTGTATCATCTTTGGGCTGGATTTTATACTGCCAAAAACCACTCTTTAAGTCAAAATTTAGAGAAGACCTGACAATGCTTGATTGTTCTTAGTAACTCATCCTTTAGTGGTAGTGAGAATCTCCTGTGTTCCAACCAGTTGTTGATGGGTTTATGATTGATTACCAATCTCTTTTTTCCTCGTGTTTGTTATGAATGGTTATTTACATAGAAGGCTTGACAGGCGAAAACATTATTAGATGGTGAAATTAGGCCATCCTCAAGAAGATGATTAATTTCATCATGGCATAACTTAGTGTCTTCTAGGGACATCCATGGATGTGTTGCTTTGAGTCCTGTAGGCTTAGGATCACCTGACAGAGAAATCCAATAATCTTCTTTTTCCCAAAATTCAAGTGGGTTGTTGCTTGTCTGCTTGGCCAATTGAGAGGCAATAAGCTCAAGCTCAGCAGCGTGCTTGGCTTTTTGTTTTGTAAAACATTCTCAAAATCATTGGTTTTTGTGTGCATTATGTAACATGGGAACAACTTCCCCCAAAAAAAAAGAGCCTTGTGGTTTGGTGAAGACAATATACAAGGTGTTGTTGAGCCAAAACTGGATGGAAGCATCTGGCGTAATAGTATAAGGGGCCCTTTGAATTATCAGCATAAGAGACTGTAATGCCATAGGACACAATTTGTCTGAGGTGTGGAGGAACCAATGCTTGATTGATATAAGAGATAACCAAACTTGTGTCCCAAAGAGCATCTAATTGAAAAGATTGTTCTTGGGGGAACTTTATCCATACCTCTGAGTAATACGTCCTGTTGTATGCTGGATTGAATTGTAGAATATGACATCCATTTATGCTGCGATCAAGAATCCAGTGAAAGATAGGTCATTAGAAACTTGTGCTAATGCAGCTAACTCAGACAGATGCTGTACTATCCCATAAAAATTATCCAATTTGGCTTCAGTAGCTGTGCTAATTGGGATTGGAAAGAGAGTAGCTGATGATGCAGGTGATCACATTTGGAGTTCACTTGTTGGATAGATTCCATGATAGATTTATCATTTTTGCTACAGAGTTGAATTTATTCAGCAGCTTCATTCATAGGATGAAACGTAGAAGTAGAAGCTTGACTTTGAGTATGATGCACAAAATTGGATTTTTGCATAGGCTCGTGTGCTGATTATGATGCACAAAAATGGGCTCTTGTCTGTGAGGAACCTGTGTAGGTCATAGATCAGGATGCATAAATCTTCTCC
This sequence comes from Adiantum capillus-veneris, assembly GCF_014529385.1. Lineage (NCBI taxonomy): Eukaryota > Viridiplantae > Streptophyta > Polypodiopsida > Polypodiales > Pteridaceae > Adiantum > Adiantum capillus-veneris. The sequence goes on along the minus strand of NW_028221935.1, from coordinate 38,651 downwards.
ACTCTCTTGTTGAGCAATGGAATTTGCTTGCTCAACCATATTTTTGAATAGAGGTGACGGAGTATAGTGTTTCTGCTCTTTCTTAGATAAGTTCAACTTTAGTGGTCGTTGCTCTTTTGCCAAATATTTTGTTTCATGAGAGGAACTTGGACTTGAACTAGAGTTTGATAGAACACACCTCTTTTTTTGTGGAAATGAATAAGGTTTTCTAACCATATTGTGAAAGAAGTTGATGCACTGGTAGAGCCGTCTTCTGATTGCTCATAATCAAAATCGTATTCTGTATATTCTGCAATAAGAATGTCTTTCTTTTGCAGAACTTTCCAATAGATGACTTTGTATTCATATTTGTCCTTGAGGACTGCATTGCCAAATTGTTTCTTTCTTTGAGGGCATTCAGGTGCAACGTGCCCTTGCTTATTACATATGTAGCATCTTACCTGCTTCCTTCCTTCTTTGTTGAATTTGCGCTTTTGGCGTGCCACTTTGAATTTCTTGCCATATTTATTCTTCCGTCGTGTGAACTTACATTTACATTTGGCTTCATCCCTGCAACCAAAGGTTATGGATTTTGCTTTTTTTGTGACAAAAGTTAGAGTTGAATCTTTTGACCTATTTAATATCCTTCTTTATCCTGATGCAAGCACACTCTAAATCAGTTACTTCATCAATAAAATCATTGATATGGGCTATAAAGATATTTTCATTTAAATAGAGACGAGTTGCTTTAATCCTTTCCTTCACAAGATTAGAAAATGACTCAGGGAATGAGTTGATGTAGTATTGCTGATACTCAAATTTGAAGTATCCACCTGGGAATCGATACATCAAATGAGTCATATGTTGCTGGTATTTTTTGATCTGGGTAATATCACATAGCTTGCTTCTGAAGAAGGTTTCCTTATTTCGTTCTTGGATTTTGTTGGTTGATCCCAAGAACTGCATGACCAATGCTGCAAAAAATAAAGAGATCACATTGTCAAAGTTTTCATGACCCTCTGGTCCACCTTGCATGATATATGCTTTACTGTCAGTGCTGAGATCATCCCACCAGGCTTGTAGCATCCCTTGAAAGCCTGCTATAATCATTGAGACTGACTCCCTTTGTGTAAGGTATTTGTAATGAATTCCGTAATGAGCATAATTATAAATAAACTTGAATACATTCCATACCTGATCTTGATTTAATCCATCTATGTCCAAAATAGTCATATCACCAATTTTTGTGACTCCTTTTAGAGTTGTAGAAGAGGGTGATGAAGAGGTTTCTATTTTTACCTCTTCTGTCTGCATTTTTATAGGATTGAGAATTTTAATTTCATCTTCTGAGCTGATTTCTAAATGATTGTTAGAAGAATCTTCTAGAGCAGGAAATATCTGGGAAAAAAATAGATCAAGTTCATCTAATTTTTCCTCCTCATATTCTACGCAGCTATCATCTTGAAATACTGTCCATTCAACATCTTTAGGTAGAATAGTTCTGACAACTTCTCCCATTTATTGCCTTTAGTGCTAGCTTTGTATTTGGGCATTCATTCCCCATCGATGATAGGGATTAAACCCATTTTCAATATCGTCATTCGTGAAGGGAGACATCTCTGGAGGAAAATTGGGTACATAAGTAATCAATGGTTCTTGTAAAATTGTGGAAAACATTCGTGGAAAATCTTTGTTGTTTGGACTTCCACCAAAACTAATAGCTTGTTGCAAAGCGGCCTGTTGTGTACCTGTGACCTGAGCTTTGCCCTTTTTATCCTGGGTATACCCTCCAGGGAAAAAAGGTGTGGGTGTAAGATTGAGAGAGAAGAGAGAGTTTAAAAAGCACCTAGTATTGTAGGGTAGCAATCTCCTTGAGAGCATTTGTATGCAAATTAGAAGTAGCTCCAAAGGTTGCAACCGAGTATTTGGAGAAGGGATAATATAGGGAAGGCTATAAGCAAGATCCTTTTCCTCGATGGCGGCCTTGGTGAGGAGATCAATACCATTAGAAACAAACTCAGAAGAAATAATGTGACTGCAAAGTTTGCATGTAAACAATCCTTCATAATCTTTGTATGTTTCAGGATGAATACATGCCAGTGCTGGAGGATGATTGTGGCTATGAGAAGTTGAGGTAGAAACATGACTCGCCTAAGAACCATAATCTATCAATTTGTAGACTCGTTTCTCAATGACAGAAGCAATTTCCTTGTTGGATTTAGAATTTGTATTGATCAGTAGAACCTAGCCGTTGCATGTTCAAAGAGGCAGGTTGCTGGGTTTCATTAAGCAAAGTCTTTGAAATATCTAATTTCCATTCTACAGGAAATTCAACTTCTTGCCAGTTGACCATTTTTTGTAAAGTACCTTGAGTGGCCTTGTCTACCTTCATGAGTATTTGGGATTGAGTATTTCCCAAATAGTCAGAATTATATATAGAGGAAAGACATGTATTTACAATCTAAATTATCATTCAATAAGCAATCTGTAGGTGATCTGAATTATGCGTTAGATCTAACCCATGTGTCTTGATGAGAAGAGAAATTACTTCATCAAAATATTTATCAGTGAGACTACAGGGAGAATTTGGAAAACATTCTATGTAGATGGGTCCATTTGACAGACTCCCTTGCAAGATACTGATTGTCTAATATGGCAAATTCTTATGCCTTGTATCAAAAAAAGCCCCAATACATGAAACGTTAAGTCATTTTCTAAATAAAGGGATTATCCCAATAGCAAATATTCTATATGAACAAACTGATGACCTTTGCTTAACGCCTTCTTTGGGAACTCAGAAAGCTCTTTGGATAGATAAATGGTATGATTATCCATATCACTATCTTTAATAGGTATCTTTCCATGAGTTTCATGGTATAATGTGTTAGTAGAATACCTTATTCTGCTTGTACACTTGAGAAGTCAAAATTTTGGGTAAACTCCATTTGCTAGTAGGAATAGCTTCTTTGATCTCGACATTATCAAAGAGTAACCTCTTGAAGGAATATATAATCATGGCCATTCTGAGTGTTTTAAGTGTTGTGAGTAGAGTAGCTTGTTCTCTAGGATGTCAATGGATTGCAGATATGCAAAGCACTAGAATGTGGGGTAAAGGAGACTGATGTAGCTGAAGAAGTCTATGTCTAGCGACATCTTACTTGCGATGGTGACAAAACAACAAAGAAGCTCCACCATTGTTTCTAGGCAATCCTTACAAGCACTTAGAGTTTACAAGTAATACTTTTCACGGTTAGTCAAACTAAACATCACCAATGACTCTAATATCATTTTTAGAACAGACGGATGAGCAGATCAAATAGCAGTTGGAACAGAACAATTGAGCAGAACCTAGAGTAAGTCAAGCAAGAGGTAGAAACATATCAAGGTAAATTCAAAAACTTTGGAAATGGAAGTTACAATGCTATGGCTGTGTAAGGATAAAGTAGTAATCCGTGATCCTTTACAAAAGAGCAAGGCCTCCTTATATAGAGGATTAAGCACTTGCGTGTTCTTTACATGTGAAGCAATGTGTTGCTTCCTTAGGTAAAGTGACTTTTACGGTAGTGTGTTTGTCATTGCTGAGGTCACTTTAATATGCGCTTGGTATGACATTAGTGATTATGTCATTTTAATACGGGAAAGGAGATCTGCTATATTATTATTATTCTATGTGATGTATTCATAGGTGATGTCGAAGTGACTCAGCTTGTAGGCCCATCTATAGATTCGGGCATTCCCAACTTTGCCAACGTTCTTTTCTTGAGGAATTTCTCAAAGTGCTTAAGGTCACTTTGTAGAGTAAACGGGATTTCCATAAGGAATATTTGAAAGGACAGGACTGTTTTTACTCCTGCCAAAAGCTCTTTTTGAATCAAATGATATCGTATTTCTACATCCTTGAATCATCTTGAAGCCCATCTACAAATGATGGGAATACCATTATCATCTTCACATAGAATACCTCCCCATGCTTCATCAGAGGCATCATAATGGAAGATAAGTGGGATGTGTGTAGGAATGTTGAGAGGAGGAAGATTCTTGCAAACATGCTCAATGTTCATTACGGCTTGTGATAGCTCATCAGACCAAAAAAATTGTCTTGCTCCTTTCTAAAGGTTTAAAAGGAACTAAATCCTTTGCTACGTGGGGATACTGTGGAGCAATCCATTGTAAGCAGTCAATAGAAGATTGCACTTCTTTGTGATCCTTTAATTGATCAAGAAATGCCTATAATTTCTACACACATGCTTCTGCATTTCGATACATCCTACGAAGATTTGAATGCCCAAGAAATCAAGCCCCATTGAGGCTTAATACTAGTCCTGTCTTATGCAGCTTTTGTATGAACAACTGAAGATGCTTGATATGGATTTGAATATCCTTTGAGTAGACCAAGATGTCATCAATGTAAAGAAGAAAAAATTCCTTACAATTAGAAAATATGATTTTAGTTCTTTCTTGACAGAGAGAAGTCCCATGGGAAGCAAGTTCCATTCATACATACCTTGGTGGACTACAAAACTGGTCTTGTATCTAGCTTTGGGCTGGATTTTTAACCGTCAAAAACCACTCTTTAAGTCATATTTAGAGAAGAGCTGATAATGCTTGATTCTTCTTAGTAACTCAGCCTTCAGTGGTAGTGGGAATCTCTTGTGTTCCAGCCACTCGTTGATGGGTTTATAACTGATCACTAATCTCTTTCTTTTCTCGTTTTTGTTGTGATGGTTATTTACATAGAAGGCTTAATAGGTGGACGCATTATTAAATGGTGAAATTAGGCCATCCTCAAGAAGATGATTAATTTCATCATGACATAACTTAGTGTCTTCTAGGGACATCCCTTGATGTGTTGCTTTGAGTCTTGTAGGCTTAGAATCACCTGGCAGAGAAATCCAATATTCTTCTTTATCCCAAAATGCAAGTGGGTTGTTCCTTGTTTGCTGGGCCAGTTGAGAGGCAATAAGCTCAAGCTCAGCAGCATGCTTGGATTTTTCTTCTGTAAACCATTCTAGAAATTGTTGGTTTTTGTGTGGATTAGGTAACATTGGAACATCTCGCACCAACAAAAAAGAGCCTCATGGTTTGGTGAAGACAATATACGAGGTGTGGTTGAGCCAAAATCGGATGGAAGCATCTGGTAAGCATTGATCTGGGCTATAGAGATATTTTCATCTAAATAGAGACCAACTACTTTAATCCTTTCCTTCACAGGATTAGCAAATGACTCAAGGAATGAGCTGATGTAATATTGCTTATACTCAGATTTGGAGTATCCACCTGGGAATTGATACATCAAATGAGTCATATGTTGCTGGTATTTTTTGATATGGGTAAGGTCACACAACTTGATTCTGAAGAAGGCTTCCTTATTTTGTTCTTGGATTTTGTTGGTTGATCCCAAGAAGTGCTTGACCAATGCTGCAAAAAATAAAGAGATTGCATCGTCAAAGTTTTCATGGCCCTCTGGTCCACCTTGCATGATATATGCTTTGCTGCCAATGGTGCTGAGATCATCCTACCAGGCTTGCAGCATCCCTTGAAAGCCTGCTATAATCATTGAGAGAGACTGTCTTTGCGTAAGGTCTTTGTAATTAATTCCGTGATGAGCAGAATTATAAATAAACTCAAAGACCTTCCAGACCTAATCTTCATTTAATCCATCTATGCCCAACATAGTCATATCACCAATTTTTGTGACTCCATCAGAGTTGTAGAAGAGGATGATGAAGGGGTTTCAATTTTTACCTCTTCTTTTTTGTTTCTTTACAGGATTGAGAATTTGACTTCATCTTCTGAGATGATTTTTGGATGATTGTCAGAAGAATCTTTTGGAGCTGGAAATATCTGGGGAAGAAATAGATCAAGTTCATTTAATTCGTCCTCCTCATATTCTACGCAGCTATCATCTTAAAATATTGTCCATTGCACATCTTTAGGTAAAATAGTTCTGACGCCTTCTCCCATTTATTACCTTTGCTGCCAGCTTTGTATTTGGGATTCATTCCCCATTGATGTTACGGATTAAACCCATCTTCAATATCTTCCTCTGTGAAGGGAGACATTTTTTGAGGAAAATTGGGTACAGAAGTAATCACAGGTTCTTGTAAAACTGTGGAAAACATTCATGGAAAATCTTTGTTGTTTGGGCTTCCACCAAAACTAATAGCTTGTTGCAAAACGGCCTGTTGTGTATCTGTGACCTAAGCTTTGTCTTTCTTATCCTGAGTAGTAGATACCCCCCGGGGAAAAAAGTTGTGGGTGTAAGACTGAGAGAGAAGAGAGAGTTTACAAAGTACCTGTATTGTAGGGTAGCAATCTCCTTGAGAGAATTTGTATGCCAATTAGAAGTAGACTCCAAAGGTTGCAGCCGAGTATTTGGAGAAGGGATAATAAAGCTTATAATGAGCAAGATCCTTTTCGTTGATGGCAGCCTTGGTGAGGAGATCAATACCATTAGAAACAAACTCAAAAAAAATAATGCGATTGCAGAGTTTGCATCTAAACAATCCTTCATAATCTTTGTATGTTACAAGATGAATACATGCCAGTGCTGGAGGATGATTGCGGCTATGAGAAGTTGACGTAGAAGCATGACTCGCGTAAGAACCATAATCTCTCAATTGGTAGACTGGTTTCTTAGTGACAGAAGCAATTTCCTTTTTGGATTTATCCCGGCTTAAGACTTTGTACTGATCAATAGAACCTAGCCGCTTCATGTTCAAAGAGGCAGGTTGCTAGATTTTATGCAGCAAAGTCTTTGAAATATCTAATTTCCATTCTACAGGAAATTCAACTTCTTGCCAGTTGACCATTTTTGGTAAAGTACCTTGAGTGGCATCGTCTAACTTATTCTAACCTTTAATTTGGGATTTAGTATTGTGCAAATAGCCAGAATTATACACAAAGGGAAGACATGTATTTACAATCCAAATTATCATTCGATAAGCAATCTGTAGGTGATCTGAATTATGCTTTAGATCTAACCCATGTGTCTTGATGAGAAGTGAAATTACTTCATTGAAATATTTATCAGCGAGACTACATGGAAAATTTGGAAAACATTTTATGTAGATGGGTCCATTTGACAGACTCCCTTGCAAGATACTGATTGTCTGATCTGGCAAATTCTTGTGCCTTGTATCAAGCAAAGCCCCAATACATGAATCGTTAACCCCTTTTCTAATGAAAGGTATTATCCCAGCAGCTATATATCCTATATGAACAAATTGATGACCTTTGCCTAAGCCTTCTTCCAAAACTCAAGAAGCTCTTTGAATAGATGGATAATATGATTATCCATATCACTATCTTTAATAGTTAGCTTTCCATGAGTTTCATGGTATAAAGTGTTAGTAGAAAGGGTAAATATCTTATTATGCTTGAAGTCAAAATTTCGGGTAAACTCCATTTGTTAGTAGGATTAGCTTCTTCGATCTCGACATTATCAAAGAGTAATCTCTTGAAGGAAGATATAATCATGGCCATTCTAAGTGTTTTAAGTGTTGCCAGTAGAGTATCTTGTTCTCTAGGGTTTCAATGGATTGCAGATATGCAGAGCACTAGAACATGGGGTAAAGGAGACTGATGTAGCTAGAGAAGTCTATGTCTAGTGGCATCTTGCTTGCGACAACGACGAAATAGTAAAGAAGCTCCACCACTGTGTCTAGGCAATCCTCACAAGCATTGAGAGTTTACAAGTAGTACTCTTCACGGTTAATCAAACTAAACATTCACCAACGACTCTAATATGATTTATAGAACAGACGTATGACCAGATCCAACAGAACAATTGAGCAGAACATAGAGTAAGAGCAAGGAAGAGGTAGTAATGTATCAAGGTAAATTCAAAAACTTCAGTAATGGAAGTTACAATGGTAAGACTGTGTGAGGGTAAAGTAGTAATCCATGATCCTTTACAAAAGAGCAAGGCCTCCTTATATACAGGATTAAGCACTTGCGTGTTCATTACATGTGAAGCAACGTGTTGCTTCCTTAGGTAAAGTGAATTTTACGGTAGTGTGTTTTAGTCATTGTTGGGGTCACTTTAATATGCGCTTGGTATGACATCAATGCTTATGTCATTTTAATACAGGAAAGGAGATCCACTATATTATTGTTATTCCCTGGGACATATTCATACGTGATGTGGAAGTGACTTAGCTTGGAGGCCCATCTGTAGATTCGGGCATTCCCAACATTTCTAGCGTTCTTTTCTTTGAGGAATTTCTCAAAGTGCTTAAGGTCACTTCGCAGAGTAAACGGGATTCCCATAAGGAATAGTCAGAAAGATAGGACTGCATTTACTCCTGCCAAGAGCTCTTTTTGAATCGAATGATATCATATTTTTGCATCCTTGAATTGTCCTGAAGCCCATCTACAAATGATGGGATTACCATTATCATCTTCAAATTCCTCCCGATGCTTCATCAGAGGCATCAGAATATACAATAAGCGGTTTGTCTGTAGTAGGAATGTTGAGAGGAGGAAGATTCTTGCAAACATGCTTAATCTTCATTATGGCTTGTGATAGCTCACCAGACCAAAAAAATGTTTTGCTCCTTTCTAAAGTTTTAAAAGGAAGTAAATCCTTTGCTACATGGGGATACTATGGAGCAATCCATTGTAAGCAGTCAATAAAAGATTGCACTTCTTTGCGATTCTTCAATTGATCAAGAAATGCCTATAATTTCTATAGCACATGCTTTTGCATTTTGATACATCCTGCGGAGATCTCAATGCCCAAGAAATCAACTTGGGGTTTACAAAGGTCAATCTTTTTAAGGCTTAATACCAGTCCTATCTTATGCAGCTTTTGTATGAACAACTGAAGATGCTTGATATGGATTTGAATATCCTTTGATTAGATCAAGATATCATCAATGTAAAGAAGCAGAATTTTCTTAAAATTAGCAAATATGACTTCAGTTCTTACTTGACAGAGAGAAGTCCCATGGGAAGCACGCTCAATTCATACATACCTTGGTGGAATACAAAATTGGTCTTGTATCTATCTTTGGGTTGGATATTAAAGCGTCAAAAACCACTCTTGAAGTCAAATTTAGAGAAGACCTGACAATGCTTGATTCTTCTTAGTAACTCAGCCTTTAGTGGTAGTGGGAATCTCTTGTGTTCCAGCCAGTCGTTGATGGGTTTATAATTGATTACCAATATCTTTTTTCCTCGTTTTTGTTATGAATGGTTATTTACATAGAAGACTTGATAGGTGATGCATTATTAGATTGTGAAATTAGGGCATCCTCAAGAAGATGACTAATTTCATCATGGCATAACTTAGTGTCTTCTAGGGACATCCTTGGCTGTGTTGCTTTGGTCTTGTAGGCTTAGTATCACCTCGCAGAGAAATTCAATATTCTTCTTTTTCCCAAAATGCAAGTGGGTTGTCGCTTGTTTGCTGGCTAGTTGAGAGGCAATAAGGTCAAGCTCAGCAGCATGCTTGGCTTTTTCTTCTGTAAACCATTCTATAAATTAATGGTTTTTGTGTGGATTAGGTAACATGGGAACAACTCCCCCCAACAAAAAAGAGCCTTGTGGTTTGGTGAAGACAGTATACGAAGTGTTCTTGATCCAAAGCTAAATGGAAGAATCTGGTGTAATAGTATAAGGGGTGAGATAAAAAATAAGATCAGCCCCAAGGGTGATATCGGTATTTGGATGAGGATGCAAATACAGGTAGAGAGGCATTTTAGCATGTCCTAGAGCCAGTTTAGATAAAATAATTTTATTTATACGACCCTTTGAATTCTCAGCATAAGAGACTGTAATGCCATAGGACAAAGTTTGGTTGAGGTGTGGCGGAACCAATGCTTGATTGATATAAGAGATAGTAGAACTTGAGTCCCAAAGATCATCTAATTGAAAAGATTGTTCTTGGGCAAACTTTATCCATACCTCTGAGTAATACATCCTGCTGTATGCTGGATTGAAGTGTAGAATATGACATCCATTTACACTAGGATCGGGAATTCAATCAGAGACAGGTACATTAATATCTTGTGCTAATGTAGGTAGCTGAGATAATGCTGTACTATCCCATAAACATTATCCAATTTGGCTTCAATAGCTGCTAATTGGGATTGGACAGAGAGTAGCTGATGATGCAGCTGATCACATTTGGAGCTCACTTGTTGAATAGCTTCCAAGATAGCTTTATCAAATTTGCTATAGAGTTGAATATATTTAGCAGCTTCATTCATAGGATGAAATGTAGAAGTAGAAGCTTGACTTTGAGTATGATGCACAAAATCAGAATTTTGCATAGGCTCGTGATGCTGATTTTGATGCACAAGAATGGCCTCTTGTCTGTGAGCAACCTGCGCAGGTTGTAGACAAGGATACATAAATCTTCTCCACTCTTCTTGTTGAGCAATGGAATTTGCTTTCTCAACCATATTTTTGAATAGAGGGAACGAAGTATATTGTTACTGCTCTTTCTTAGATAAGTTTAGCTTTAGTGGTCTTTGTGCTCTTTTGCCCAAGATTTTGTTTCATTAGAGGAACTAGGACTTGAACTAGAGTTTGATGAAACATACCTCTTTTTTTGTGGAAATGAACAAGGTTTTTTAACCATATTGGTTAGCCTTAGTTCATTGTTGTCAAAAAAGTCTTATATCTGAGAATTTTTGAAAGAAGTCGATGCACTAATAGAGCTGTCTTCTGATTGCTCATAATCAAATCGTATTCTGCATATCCTGCAACAATAGGAATGTCTTTCTTTTGCAAAATGTTGCAATAGATGACCTCGTATTCATATTTGTCCTTGAGGACTGCATCGCCATTTTTTTCCTTTCTTTGAGGACATTCTGGTGCAATGTTCACTTGCTTATTACAGATGTAGCATCTTACATGTTTCCTTTCTTCTTTGCTGAATTTGCGCTTTTGGTGCATCACCTTGAATTTATTGCCGTATTTATTCTTCCATTGTTTGAACTTGCAGTTACATTTGGCTTTATCCTTGCAACCAAAGGTTTTCACCTTTGCTTCTTTGTCACAAAAGTTAGAGTTGAATCCTTTGACTTGTTTAATATCCTTCTTCATCCTGATGCGAACACACTCTAAATCAGCTACTTCATCACTAAAAGCATTGATCTGTTCTTTAGAGATATTTTCATCTAAATAGAGACATGCTGCTTTAATCCTTTCCTTCACAAGATTAGAAAATGAGTCAGGGAATGAGTTGATGTAGTAATGCTTATACTCTTTGGGCATTCATTCCCCATCGATGATAGGGATTAAAACCATCTTCAATATCTTCCTCCGTGAAGGAAGACATTTCTGGAGGAAAATTGGGTATAGAAGTAATCACAGGTTCTTGTAAAACTGTGGAAACATTCGTGGAAAATCTTTGTTGTTTGGACTTCCACCAAAACTAATAGCTTGTTGCAAAGCAGCTTGTTGTGTATCTGTGACCTGAGCTTTGCCCTTTTTATCCTGAGTAGTAGATACCCCCCGGGGAAAAAATGTGTGGGTGTAAGACTGAGAGAGAAGAAAGAGTTTAGAAAGCACCTGGTATTGTAGGGTAGTAATATCCTTGAGAGCATTTGTATGCCAATTAGAAGTAGACTCTAAAGGTTGCAACCAAGTATATGGAGAAGGGATAATATAGGGAAGACTATAAGCAAGATCCTTTTCGTCGATGGGGGCCTTGGTGAGGAGATGAATACCATTAGAAACAAACTTAGAAGCAATAATGCGATTATAGAGTTTGCATCTAAACAATCCTTCATAATCTTTGTATGTTTCAGGATGAATACATGCTAGTGATGGAGTATGATTGTGGCTATGAGAAGTTGAGATAAAAGAATGACTCACCTGAGAACCATTATCTCTCAATTGGTAGACTAGTTTCTCAATGACAAAAGAAATTTCCTTTTTGGATTTAGCCCGGTTGAAGACTTTGTATTGATCAGTAGAACCTAGCCATTGCATGTTCAAAGACGCAGGTTGTTGGATTTCATTAAGCAAAGTCTTTGAAATATCTAATTTCCATTCTACAGGAAATTCAACTTCTTGCCAGTTGACCATTTTTGGTAAAGTACCTTGAGTGGCCTTGTCTACCTTCATAAGTGTCTTTTGACCTTTACTTTGGGATTCAGTATTGCCCAAATAGCCAGAATTATACATAGAGGGAAGACATGAATTTACAGTCCGAATTATCATTCGGTAAGCAATCTGTAGGTGATCTAAATTATGCGTTAGATCTAACCCATGTGTCTTGATGAGAAGAGAAATTACTTCATTGAAATATTTATCAGTAAGACTACAGGGAAAATTTGGAAAACATTGTGGATGAGTCCATTTGATAGACTCGCTTGCAAGCTATTGATAGTTTGATCTGGAAAATTCTTGTGCCTTGTATCAAGCAAAGCCCCAATACATGAACTGTTAAGCCCTTTTCTAAAGAAAGGTATTATCCCAACAACTATATATCGTATATGAACAAACTGATGACCTTTGCTTAACGCCTTCTTCCGGAAAACATTTTTTGTAGATGGGTCCATTTGACAAACTCCCTTGCAAGATACTGATTGTCTGATCTGGCAAATTCTTGTGCCTTGTATCAAGCAAAGCACCAATACATGAAACATTAAGCCCTTTTCTAAATAAAGGTATTATCCCAACAACTATATATCCTATATGAACATACTGATGGCCTTTTCTTAACACCTTCTTCTTCAAATTTGAGTATAAGAAATACTACATGAACTCATTCTCTGAGTCATTTGCTAATCTTGTGAAGGAAAGGATTAAAGCAGTTGGTCTCTATTTAGATGAAAATATCTCTATAGCCCATGTCAATGCTTTTGTTGATGAAGTAGCTGATTTAGAGTGTGCTCGCATCAGGATGAAGAAAGATATTAAACAGGTCAAAGGATTCAACCCTAACTTTTTTGACAAAGAAGCAAAAGCCAAAACCTTTGGTTACAGGGATAAATCCAAATGTAACTTCAATTTCAAACAATGGAAGAATAAATATGGTCGTAAATTCAAGGTGGAGTGCCAAAAGTGCAAATTCATCAAAGAAGAAAGGAAATAGGTAAGATGCTACAACTGTAATAAGGAAGGGCACATCGCACCAGATTACCCTTAAAGAAAGAAAAATATTGGCAATGCAGTCCTCAAGGACAAATATGAATATGAAGTCTTCTATTGCAACGTTCTACAAAAGAAAGACATTCCTATTGCAGAATATGTAGAATACGATTCTCATTATGAGAAATCAGAAGATAGCTCTACCAGTGCATCGACTTCTTCCAAAAATTCTCAGATATCAGACTTTCTTGATAACAATGAACCAAGGCTAACCAATATGGTTAGAAAACCTTATTCATTTCCACAAAAAAAAGAGGTATGTTCCATCAAACTCTAGTTCAAGTCCTAGTTCATCTGATGAAACAGAATGTTGGGCAAAAGAGCACAACGACCACTAAAACTGAACTTATCTAAGAATGAGCAGCAACAATATACTCCATTGCCTCTATTCAAAAATATGGTTGAGCAAGCAAATTCCATTGCTCAACAAGAAGAGTGGAGAAGATTTATGCATCCTAGTTTACGACCTACACAGGTTCCTCATAGACAAGAGCCTATTTTTGTGCATCATAATCAACATCACAAGCCTATGCAAAAATCCAATTTTGTGCAGCATACTCAA
>NW_028221935.1:0-22500 GCF_014529385.1 Adiantum capillus-veneris | reverse complement strand
TGAGCATAATGTGCACAATTGATTTGACTCTTCTCAATTGCGCCAACGCCCTATCTCGCATCAAAGGAAATGGGAGCTAAGTTGAATGGCTGCGATAGTGCGTATTGTCGACAAGGGGATAGGCTTAAGCATGTAATTGTGAGTACGGTTTCCTCTTTTAGTAGCAAAGAACATGGTTTTGTAGTTGGGGGCAATATGGGTGGTGTAATGTATGAAGCGTGACCCACCGAATTTCTCCCAAGCCGTGATACATTGGCGTTGTAGAAAAGCTTCATTCACTTGGGAGTCAATTGAAGCATCATGTAGCAAGTGTAATGCATCCCATCTCCCAAACCACTTCTTTATGTCTTGCATCCGTCACGTGCTCAAGATCTTGCTTTTATGCGTATTTTGAACTTTTTTACTTGCTTCCCATGCAATTGTAGGAAGTCGATGTGAGGGGTTTTGATGCATCTTTATCATGTACTCCACAACCCTTTCCATGCCCATAACCTCAATTGGAAGAGATCTCGACTCAAGAAGTAGGAGCATATATGGTGTTTGTGTCTTAACTTGGAGAAAGTTTGTAAGAAAATGCTTTGGACATTCTCAAATTCTTTCCAAGTAGACTTTGAGATGCTCCCACCCCACACTTCAACTCCATAAAGAAGAACCGATGTCACCAATGCATCAAAAAGGTAATTCTTGAGAACCCAACACTTGATGTATCCCACATTACACATGTTCTCAAATGCATAATATGCTCTTTTTTTCGCTTCCAAACTACGCATGGCACATTCATGCCACTTGTGATTGGACGGAACCTCAAGGCCAAGGTACTTAAAGCTCTCAACAACTTCAAATGTCTCGTTGTTGTACACAATGCATGGCTTCTCCTTATGGTTGGTTTTCCCAAGAATAACCTTTGTTTTGGATTCATTCACAATCAGCCAACTATGCAAGCAAAAGTTCTCAAGGACAACCATAAGCTTTTGTGCATCTTCTAAAGTGTAAGCTAGAAGCACTACATCATTCGCATACAACAAAAGCATGATTACCGCATTGCAAATAGTGACCTCTTCAATGCCTTTTTCTTGCATAAAGTGAAGTACCATTTGTTCCAATTGATCGATGCATAGATCAAAGAGATTTGGTGACAACGGACATTCTTGTTTAACCCAATAGTGCTTTCAAGAAATTCCTCTTTCCATGCGCAATTGACACATCACCTTCTCATAAATTCGAGAAACCACAAGCATAAACTCACTTGGCACTTGGAGTTCTTCCATCCTTTTCCACAAATTGTTACGTGGAATCATATCAAAGGCTTTCTTAAAGTCCACAAAACAACAATACAATTGCTTGCCTTTCAACCAACTTTCCTCCATGAGAACACGAAGAGTGACAAGATGATCACTGGTGCTATGGCATCAACAAAAACTCGCTTGTCCTTTTGCACGCTTGTCATTCTCTTCAACCCAATCACTCAATTTCATCTCCATCATGCATCCAAACAACTTTTCCATAAGAGACCCAATCATTGTAATCAAGTAGTTGTTTACATTGTTTACATCCCCTCCTTTATGCAAAGGCTTGACCCAACTAGTACTCCAATCATAAGGCATAACATGTTGAAGTGCAAGGTTGAACATATCACACATCCACTGATGTGTCAAATCTTCCGTCCATTTGATCATTTGCGGCTTGATACCTTGAAGATTTCCCGCTTTGCGAGGGGCCAACTTTTCAAGCCCACCGCATACATCCTCAATAGTAAAAAAAGACGGCATACACGGGAGTGAACCATAAAATGATATTTTTTCAACATTTGGTTGCTCATATAATTCCCTACAATGTGTGTACATATCCACAAGACTCAAGTTACCAAAATTCTCAACCCGCTTGCCCCTCAAGTTCCTCCAAAATCTTCCACATGCACGTTCCTTTTCTTGGACTTCAAAAAGTTATCGCTTTACTTTGCATTTTCTTCTCCTATTTTGAATCAATGCCTTGTATGTATGCAAATGACTTTGATAGTTGTCTTTGTCCATAGTTGCATCAAGCTTTATCAAGGACTTTTGAGCATCTGGACATTCTTTATTAAACCACCTTCTGTGTGATCTATCTTTGTTGATACATGGAGATGCTTTATGGTGGCAAAGCATTCTTCGACACAAGAACAAATAACTTTCTTGAAAGCTTTTCATTTAGTTTTCAATGTGCGTTGATTTGTCATCCATAACTTTTACTCAACCATTTCAATGTACATTGGTGCCCATTTGAAATCCATACATAGTGATAACTTCTCTTTCCTTTGGCTGAGATAATCATGTTTAGTTGCTTCTCTACATGCAAGGTCAATACATAAGGTCCCCTGATTTGATTCCGGGGTCCATTGTCCAAACATAAAACTCTTTATGCGATACATGATGGCTTCGAAGAGTAGTTGTATGCTTGCTGTACGTGTCGAGGCTGGGAACTTGCCTGTGCAATGTGTACGAGCCTCAAAAGGTTGCAAACACACAACTAGAGAGTCCTAGCAAGCTCAAAGAACAATGATGTGTCACTCACCTCTCAATGTTTCCATCGTGAAGGATCCTGTGCTGCAAAGAAGAAGGAGCTACCGCCGATGTCGCCCTCTACCGCCTCACCGCCGCCGATGCCGCCGCAATGCTCGATCACTCTCTCTCTCTCTCTCTCTCTCTCTCTCTCTCTCTCTCTCTCTCTCTCTCTCTAGCATACACATGCACATACACAAAGGAGAAGGAGACAGAGATGGACCAAGAGCACTTTTCTTAGCTTACACCTCAGAAAATGAGAATTTTTAGGTCAAATGGACCATTTATAAGAGTTTGGCCATTCACACATGGGTGTCCACAGTGGTCGGTCATTGCAAAACTACTATAAAAATAAGATAAGTGGTGCACCTCTCATCAACGATCACCTACACACCTATTGGACCGACAAGCCCGGTCCATGACTCAATCAAATAAATAATATGTGTCCGTCAAAGATGATAGGGTTTTCGTGAGTGTTAACAAAAATGTACACTTGTAGTACGTGTCGAAGGCTGGGAACTTGCCTGTGCACTGTGTGCAAGCCTCGAAAGGCTGCAAACACACAGCTAGAGAGTCCTAGCAAGCTCAAAGAACAATGGTGTATCACTCATCTCTCTATATTTCCATCGTGAAGGATCCTGTGCTTCAAAGAAGAAGGAGTTGCTGTCGATGCCGTGCTCTACCACCTCGCCGCAGCTGATGTCGTTGCAATACTCGATCATACTCTCTCTCTCTCTCTCTCTCTCTCTAGCATACACAAAGGAGAAGGAGATAGAGATGGAGCAAGAGAACTTCTTAGCTTACACCTCAGAGAATGAGTATTTTTAGGTCAAATGGACCTTTTATAAGAGTTTGGCCCATTCACACATGGGCTCCCACAGTGGCTGGTCGTTACAAAACTACTGTAAAAGTAAGATAAGTGCTGCGTCTCTCATCGGCGATCACCTACACACCTATTGGACTGACAAGCCTGGTCCATGATTCAATCAAATAAATAATATGCGTCCGTCAAAGGTGATAGGGTGTCCATGAGTGTTAACATGCACCCCTTCCTGATGTAGATTGGAAGTTATTGAGATGAATCCCGTTTATCAAGCTGGAAGAGCATCCGAGATTGAATGTCCTTAGTCTTCTTCAATAACTGTAAAATCAACCAAAGTTGGCACAGTAACTGCATTCTCATATACAATTAAAAAGCATATATAATTTGTAAGCAGACAAATTGATTGGTAAAAAATATTAAACAGCTTGTCAGCAATAAACATTAAATTGTAATATAATCAAATACATAAACATTTGTATAGGTAAAAAACTAAACAAGTCTAAGGTTGCTAATATAACGGTTGAAAGGCACTAGAGGTCAACTATTAATACCATGGGCAAGCTTCTCAATTTTCTCTGGTCAATTAAGCTGTTTAATCTCGAGAGCCAAGTATTTCATGTCTGAGGGCTGACTAAAGGCTATACCTAGGAGACCTTGTAGTTAAGCTACGATAAAAGGAATTTCTCATGAAATCATCGCTTGACTTATTTCCTTTTCTTTGACCCCCCAAAGTCTTTTCACATTGATTCAATTTTGATATGTGTGCTTATTTTGTATACCTTGGGTCTTTTACTTTTCAAGGAAAAGCGCCCACACTAGGAACCTTTATGGCTCTAGTACCATAGGCGATACATGTGAGTGAAGTACCAAATCAAGCTGGGATTTTTCTTTCAGCTTAAGATTTTACATTGTGGCACTTTTGATTATTATTATTATGTTTTGTTTGTTTTTAGCATTCTAATTTTGTAACTTTGGGGGGTCATATAACACTGTTACCCTCCCCAGGCTCATCACACTAGTAAACTCACTTTATAATACTTAAGCTAAAGGTCAATAGGGACTAAGCCCACTAGAAAGCCCTAGTGCATTGCACACAATGCTGCTTAAATCAAATTAAGAACCTAAAGTAACCATTGATTATTAGGAAGACATTTTCCATGGTATTAATAGAAGATCTCTAACTCCTAACTTGGTCAAACTAGCTTGGTCAGACTGCTTGATTCTAAAACCTAGACAAGGGATTATGTTAGTAGCAAGACAACACGGATACCATTTTTTGATGCTCTTATTGGAAAAACAATTATTATTTTTAATAAATCGAGAATATTATAACTTATTTTTTGAATAAACCTTGTAATTGATGAGCCGGGGCTACAAGCTTCCAGATTGTATCAACCTATCATTACCCATCTTTGGTAGAGCTCCTAGATTATTAGTTTTGACCACCAAAAACCTTGGCTAAGGTATAAAAGCCAATTTTTGTAAGTTATTTGTAAGTTTTGGATAATGAAATACACAGCGTGAGCTAATGACGCTCACTTCTCTCCTTCTCGCGTTTCCTACTCCCTCCCCGGTTGTCACATTGCAGTCGCGTTTGTTGCATTGCAACTGCAGGTAAGAGCTCTACACATTGACATAAACACATCACACTATTTCGTAGCTTTTGGTCTCGCCGACCCGCGGCCTAATTTCATCATCAGTACAAATTTATACTTCAAAATAAAAAACTAAGCATAGGTGGGGTACTAGGGCATCATTGCTAAGCATTTAGGTGCATTTTGGGTCGAAAACAACTAGGTCAAAAATCCACTACTGTTAATAATCACGATTTTGACACTTGACCTAAAGTGGGATTTGAGACCATAAGCATGTGTTCTTAGGTCTTATAAACTTGTCCTAGAAGTTTTGTTACATGTGGATGTCATTTGATGCTGTAATGGATGTGATTTGTTTGCCGATGAGCGATTGGCTTTTACTGATTTCAGTCACTTGAGTGTAGCTTGAGTTAGATTCGAGTTGTTTGTTGTTTTTGGAGAGATTGACAACCTCTTGTAGCCTCTATACACTAGTCGAGTCAGCTTCGTTCCATGGATTGACAATGAATCGTGGTTCTTGCTAAATCTACACAATAAGAAAGGATAGTGAGGTTAGACGACCGTCCCACATTTGGCGCTGCTGCCGGGGATCGAAGAGACCTAAACTAGGGAAAACACGAGCATCTTGTGAAGTTATGCTTTAACTTCCTCTAGGATCTCCTAGAGTTAAAAACTTTCTTTTAGAAATCGCATAGCCTAAGATTGTCGTCTTTTGCTGTGTAGAGGTATCTTGGAAGTAATCGTATTTGTCGAGAGCCTGTAGGGTTGTGGAATTAGATCAGGATTTTGAGAATGATTGATAGACGAGACAAGTCTTAAGATCAACGCTCAAAAAACCATAAAAAATAAGAAAATGAGTGTTTGTGGATACTTTCCACAACTCCATTGCATGAGAACCTAGGAGTAGGGTAAGTAGGATCCGAGGTGGATTTCAGAACATTTCTCTCTTCGAAAGAATCATTGTGAATTGTATTTCAAGTTGTAGAATTTTAGATCTACGGCTAGAAATAGCACGGAAAGACTCCAAACCACTCAATCCGATTGGAGAGTAAGCTTAAAAGTCATATGAACCAGTGAGTAAGCTCAAGGACACATTGAGGTAAAAATTTCAAGAGTTGGCCAAAACTCAGATTATTTGCTTTTTCTTGACATTTTAGGCCAAATTAAGTTTTGACTTGATTCATAGGCTTAAAATAACTCATGAAATGACTGTTCTTGGAAAAAGTACAAAAAATGGTTTATTTCAAGCCCGAAGTAACTAATCGTGATTATTTACTTTGAGCTCAGACTTGACAAAAGGTTGATACCAGTGACTCATTGCATGTGTACAAACAACTTTTGTAAAGACACATTGGATTTGGATCACCAAATTGACAAAAAACTGGGTAAAAACTAAAGTTTGTACTGACCTTCTGAAACTTGAGTGTAAGGGAAAAAATTGTCCAAACTCAATGAAATTTGATTCATACTCTTATATTGATGTAATAAACGTGTGTACATGCTCACTTGACCAAAAAGATGCAAAAAGTTGCCAGTTGTAAATAATCGCAATTATTTACATCTACTCCAGTTTTCAACTTTTTTGACCAAGTCAGCATACTACTAGCTTTACCATGTTGTAATAAGCCCACAAACCAAATTTGGTAAGATGTGGATCATTGGATTGAAAATTGTGGCCAAATTTGCAAAGTTAGTTTGCGGATAAAAAACTGATGACCATTTGACAAAAAATTGTCCAAACTTGTTGAAACTTGGCTAGAGATATTAAGTTGAAGTGCTTGACAGATCCATGTCAAGGTTGGGACAAAAAGTTACAAAAAATTAGCTAGAGTAAATAATCGCGATTATTTATATCTGCTACAAAAATTGACAATCTTGCATGTTTGAGCATACCACAAGGTCAAGCATATCAAGTAGACCCCACAAATCAATTTTGGTGAGATTTGGATCACAAAAGTGAGATTTAAGCAAGATTCTTGAAATCAGAGTCTGCGGACATGAAATAGTTGATAAACTTGAACAGATTTTGTCCAAACTTGTTGAAACTTGTCCAAGGACCTTAATAGGTTGTATACTTGGCAAACCAAGCTAAAAATTGTAAAAAACTGACAAAAGTAAATAATTGCGATTATTTACTATTGCTACAGAGAGATACCATTTTTGACTTTTGACTTGTACATTGTTAGGCCAACATAATACAAAGCCACTGGGCAAGTTTGGGTTCAATTGGATCCAAATTGGTACTCAGTTTTCAGGTTGTAGATTAATCCTTTGATTTGGCCAAAGTCGAGTTTGAAAATCTCAACTGCTGACTAAATTGGCTCTATTTGAAGTGATACACATAGACCAATCACAATAGACTAAATTGGCTCTATTTGAAGTGATACACATAGACCAATCACAATAGTTAGCAAAAATTATACTGTCCTTGTGAAAGAATGGCTAACTTGATCAAATTTGTATAGGAATCAGGTTGCAGACGAGAAATTGGTAGCTTGACAGAAAGTGCAATCCAGTCAAGTGAAAGAAATTGACACCAAGTCAATCCAAAGGTAAGTACTCTATCCAGGGCTTCACAAGTCTTTATGAACGTTAGATCTGGTCGTGTACTAGGAAATCATGGCATATTTGGAGAAACCTCCAGTAGAGTATCCACCGAAGAAAGCGTGAATCAAGGCAATTCCTTGCGCACTATCCCTGAAGAAGTCTCAGACACTTTTTCTGATTCGATGTCCGAAATGTCTTCTTATTCGACTCACTCGGAAACCGGAACGACAACGTGCTATAAGCATATACTCTCGTTTTATAAGACTAATCGCCATGGAGCTTAGGTTTACCTAGATCCTAACGAAGAGTACGCTATTTGCATTGATGACCATAATATTGAGTTCGAAGAGGAAATCAGGGCAAACAAACAAGGAAACATGTACAATTTTGTTCTCAGTATTTACAAGTCAAAAACCCTGACGTAATAGACAAATGGGGGTTATAAGTAAATACCATAATTCCAGATATGGTCACAAAAGAAGGACCACCAACTTTAGAATTTGAGGGTTACGATCAAGTTGATTTGAAGCCTTTGAAACGGATTAATACTGATAATCCTAAGATCGGAGTCTATTGTTGGGAGGATAGAACCGTAAAAGATCTTCTTTGGACTTCGCATGCCAAATCAAGACAACTAACACCCATGAAGATCATCTATATCTTCAAGATCAAAGAAAAGGGACCAGCAGATCTACCAATCTACCTGTTTAGGGATTGTTATAACAACAACTTTGTTATGATGACTCTTGAGGAGGTAGAGCAAACCAAATACCAAGGGTACTCCATAAGAAATTGGATATTGGGCCAAGGACCAGAGACTATTTCAAGAGATGAACATCATGAGAGATCTTCTGAGAGTAATGTTAAGAAACCAGAAACCACCTCATCACACAGAAAATCGGATGACACTAAGGCCAATCCAGGGCTACATGAGTCACTATTTCCAATAGACTGGTTTGAAGGACTTGGAATAGGACCAACTGTCAGGAGACCGGGAGTTGAACCAAATAGATGCGTCAGACCAGCTGATTTTCAAAAATGGGTCAAAAACTACAGTGGATATGGGGATCCATATGACCACTTAGCAAGCTTTAAGTAAGTGCTAAGAGCAGAACGCATATTTGATTTCCATACTCAATTCGAGGGGTTTGGAATGACATTAGAAGGAAAAGAATTGACATGATTCCAAAACATTCCACCAAGGTCAATCATGGACTTGAACACATTAGCTCAAGGATTTGTAGCTGCTTGTTCCAAAACGGGGATCAAACACAATACTGTAGCTCAAATCTACAGCTTTAAATAGAAACAGGGTGAGTCTGTTAGGGATTGTGCAACTTGAATGAAACAATACATTGCCAGATGCCCAGAGCTAGACATACCTGCAAAAAAACGACTAGTATCATTGTTTCTAGAGGGACTGCTAAACAAAGAAGTTCATGCTATACTGTATAGCAGGAAGCATACAACCCTAGAAGAGTGTGTTAGATGCTATTGACTTAGGAGACAATTGTGATATTTTCAACGAAGAAGATGTCTCTAAGAATAACCAAAGTGAGAAAACAACATCCACTAAACTAGCACAAGTGAGAACGGCTGCTGCAGCACCACTTTCAGCCATAGAAGACATGCTCAAAAGGATGAATGACATGATGAATAACATGCAAAATTCACCCATGAGGGGACCAGGGCAAGGGATACCCCAACATGGCCAACCAATTAGACCACAGAAATGGTGTGCAATTGAGGGAAAATGGACCAACCATGAGACCAATGACTGCTACTATCGACCAAAGTATGATGGAAATGTTCAATACGTGCCAATGAGGCCACAAGGACAATCCATGTACAGATACCAGCCTAACATGGCACCAGCTCAAAGACCACCAATGGGTATGAAAAGACCTCAACCTGTGTTGGGTCAACAAACTTCATATCCAGGACATAATGAAGTGCCTACAAAGTACATGCATTCAAAAGGAGTCATAGATGAACAAGCACTAGTGCCTGCTACACCCTATGCTGAGCCTAGTCCATCTACAATAATGGTAGAAGGAGATTGGTATAATTCACGTCCACCACCAATGGAAGAACCTGTGACTTATGCTCCACCAGAGCTCGCACAAATGTATTATTTAGCTAATCAAGGTGTTAGGCCTCCTATGGTAAGACCCATGATTAAGCCAAGAACGGGAAACTATCACAACTGTGGTGCAGATGATCATTGAAAAAATGAATGCCCAGAGCCTGAGAAGAACCTCAAGCCGGTTGAAGCTTATTGCATACAATGTTGCAAAAAGGGAGGACACTTCCCAGAATATTGTCCTAAAAATCCTTTAAACAAGGATAAAACAGTAGTAAATGTAGTCCAAGTGATACCTAGTAGCTCATCTGTGAGTGAACCGATTGTTCTAATCAAGGTAATCACTAGAGCCCAAGATAAGAAAAAGAAACATAACTCCGCTAATGATTCAAAGAATACAAAAGTTGCCTCTCAAAAGACCAAAAGAAGCAGAAGCAAAAGGTATGAGATGAGAAAACAGAAATGACAAGTTGAAATCGAGGAGAAAGCAAAACAGTTATTCCAGGAAAAGGTGAAAGAACCTGGAAGTGAACTCAAAGAAAAAACCATGAAATCTGGAGGATCAATTTTGGTTGACAAATTTTTTGGGCCTATTAATGCAGCCTTGGAAGCCTACCAAGCAGGACGAAAAGCATGCCAAAACATGAAAAACAAGTGGAAAAACTATCCTTCTCCAGACATGGAAGCAGCTAAGCTTGAAGCTTATCAAAAATGTTACCATATACATGTGGTAGTGATGTGTGTGAACACACTAGGACCGCCAGGGCATTTTTTCCCTCGTTAGAAGGTTTTTCCCCCCGACCATTGTATATACTCCCATCACTCTAGGGTTATCTATCTTTCCATTGCACACTAAGTAACACACTCTCTATCGTGTGCCTTGAGCTTCCTTCGTCTTCTCCAAGCTGTGTGTGTTTCTCTGCAACCCTAATTCCAACAATTGGTATCAGAGCAGGTCACGTCCTCCCGGGCTTAGTCGCCAGCTGCTCCAGCACACGCCTGCTCACTTTCTCCAATTTCAGTGAGCTTTGGCGAGTGTTTGCAGGTCGACAAAAATTTTGGGTAAGCTCGAAGAGCTCGGTCTGCTCAGAATTTTGATTTGGGCTCATTTCAACCTCCGTTTCCACTACAGGCAGTACTGCACAGGCTATTTCGTTATTTTGTGCAGAATTTCTATCACTGCCATTTTCTACATAACAGGTGCCTTATAGTCTTCTACGGTTTGTGCTATATAGCACAGGTTGTTCCCGCTCCGTTTCTCCTATTTTCGGGCAATTTTCACATCAGGTGCAGCATTTACCATGGCTGACAACAACAACACAGATGTGTTCAAGATGTTTGCTGCTGAGGACAGGTTGGATGGGGACAACTACCCTCTGTGGGCTTATATGATGCAACATGTTCTTGTGTCAAAGGGTGTCTGGAACATTGTGCAGGGCATTGATGTATGTCCTAGTTCTGAGGATGTAGGCGATGTTGAGGATGTTGCAGGTCTTGCTGCAAGGATTGCAACTGTTAGAGTTGTTTTGCCTACGGCAGAACAAGCTCGTTGGGATGTTAAGGATGCGCAGGCTCATGCATTGATTGCGTTGTCTGTGAAGCGCACCATTGTTCCTCACATCCGTTCACCAAAATCTACAAAACAGGCTTGGGATATTTTAGCAGGTCTTTATGCAAGCCGCAATGAGGCTAAAATTGCTTTGCTGCGTAAAGAGCTGGAGTCGAAGATTATGCATGAGGAAGATGATATGGACACTTTCCTTGCTAGTGTCAAGGATATCAATGAGCAGCTTATTTTTGCAGGTGAAGTCATTTCAGACAGTTCCCTTGTGCAGACTGTTCTTGATGCCTTACCAGATTCCTACCAGACTTTTGCTAGTACTTGGAGACTTATGACCCAAGGAAATCCAGAAGTTGTCAAGTTTGATGCATTATGCACATTGCTGTTGTAAGAGTCATTGTCCAGAAAAAATAGGACTAGACAACGTGCAGTTGAACAGGCTTTTATTGCTTCTCAAAGAAAGGGTGGTAACAGTAATGCAGCCACTTTATATGGTTCTGCTGCGAGTGGCAAAAATTATGTTCCTAATGCTTATGCTGGAAGTACTTCGTCTGGAAATTCTGGTGATAAGGGCAAAAAGAAGATGCGTTGCCATTATTGTAAAGCCAATGATCACTTGATCAAGTCGTGTCCTAAGTTGAAGGCCTAAGAGGCTAAGAAGAAAGAGGGTGGTTCCACTGCAAATGCAGCCATTGTTGAGTCTTCTGTGAAAGGAGACTGTAATGCTGATGTTGATGCAGAATGGGCATTTAGCGCAGAGTGCACTTACAATCCTGCTGTCCATAATGCATGCTTGCCAGTTGCTACAAATTCACATGTGTGGTATTTCGACGGTGGTGCTACAAAGCACATAACCTCACATCATGAATTATTTACCTCTCTCGAGTCTATCCCTCATGGGAATTCAGTCACTTGTGCCAACAACGCCTCTTATCCAGTTCAGGGAGTTGGAAAGATTGTGCTCACTGCTGCTAATGGCAGTTCTTTCACACTTGTTGATGCACTTTATGTACCTGGGATCAAGAAGAATCTCTTGTCTGTATCCGCACTTGCTAGACTTGGACTTGTAGTCAAATTTGTGGATGACAGATGTACAGTTCATGATCTCAGTTTTGGTGATGAAATTGTTGCATCTGGACTTTTGTGCCGTGGGCTGTATAAGCTCACTTTGTATGACAAGTGTGGACAAATTTTGCAAATGCTGTTGCAGATTCAAGGGCTATTTCAGATGCAAAACTTTGGCATGCACGTTTTGGTCATCTGAATTTTGCCAGTTTGCTGCATTTGCAGAAATCTGATATGGTTGCTTCTTTGCCACCTCTTGAAGCACCTGTCAAACATGTTTGTGAAGGCTATATTTTGGGTAAGATGCAGCGTTCTAAATTTCCAAAGGATGGTTCATTTCGGGCCACATGCAGGTTGCAGCTTGTGCATAGTGATGTTTGTGGGCCCATGCAAACTCCGTCCTTGGGCAATTACTTGTACTTCATGACTTTCATTGATGATTATTGCAGGCATGCATAGGTATTTCCGCTTAAAGAGAAGTCCGAAGTTTTTATGTGCTTCAAACAATTTCTGGCTATGGCTGAAAATGTCTCGAAATGTACTATGGGCACCCTCCGTTCCGATCGAGGGGGGGAGTATATGTCTCATGAATTTAATGCATTTCTGGCTAGTTGTGGGATAAAACACCAATGTACAGTGCCTTATACGCCTCAGCAAAATGGTGTTGCTGAGAGGAAAAACAAGTCACTGACGGAAATGGCACGATGTATGGTCAAAAGTCAAGCTTTACCGCATTCTTTTTGGCTTCAGGCCATCATGTGTTCCACTTATGTACTTAACAGGTGTCCTACGAAAGCTTTGCAGTCTATTACTCCATATGAAGCATGGCATGATCGAAAGCCTTCTATTGAGCACATGCGTGTTTTTGGCTGTTTGGCATATGCTTTGGTGCCACAAGTGCAGCGCAGAAAATTGGATGATAAGGATGTCAAATGTATTTTTTTTGGTTATAGTGCTGAAAGCAAAGGTTACAGGTTGTATCATCCGCAAATAAAACGTATTCTGGTTTCTCGGGATGTAGTGTTTGTGGAAGATTCTGTTCAGCCCTTGCTGTCATGTACTAGAGACAGTAATGTAAGCTCACGGGACATTTATGACACTTTGTTGCCTCTTTTCAGTGGTGGAAATACGAATGTAAGTTCCAATAAGGCAAATGTACAGCCTATGGGGCTTTCTGAAAATGTTTTAGATCAGCCTATTACTGATGCAGATGTACATGATATACTTGATGAGAAAAGGGCTGAAAATGAGCAGGCTAGAGGTATGCCAAAATGGCTGGTGCACACTTTGCGTGACAGTAAATTGGATGCACCTTTGTCTAGTCGTACTCATTCAGGCTCTCGCCATGCATCTTATGCATCAGATTGTTATGCTTTGGCTGTGTCTAGCTTACATGATGTTGAGGAGCCTCTGTCTTTTGATGAAGCACAGAATTCAAAAAATTGGATGGCTGCCATGCAATCAGAATATGATGCACTTATACAAAATGACACATGGACTTTATGTGATTTGCCTCCTGGCAAAAAGGCCATTGGTACAAAGTGGGTTTACAAGTTGAAACGCAAGCCGGATGGTGAGATCGATCGCCATAAGGCTCGACTTGTTGCAAAGGGTTATGCACAGCAAAAGGCATAGATTATGAAGAGACTTTTTCTCCCACTTGTCGTATGACTACTGTGCGTTTTCTATGTGCATTGGCAGCTCATTTTGGTTGGGATGTACATCAATCAGACATTGTTACTGCTTTCTTGAATGGTGACATATTTGAGGAAGTTTATGTAACGCAGCCTCGTGGTTTTGTCATAAAAGGACAAGAGGACAAAGCGTGCAAATGTAACAAGGCTTTGTATGGGTTGAAGCAATCTCCACCTGTATGTATGAGAAAGCTGACACTCATTTGGTCAAACAAGGCTTTCGTAACAGTCTAACAGAAAGCACATTGTATGTAAAGCGTGAGGGTGATGTATTTCTCATCATGGTTCTTTATGTTGATGATTTGCTGATCACTGGACCAAATGAGAGACATATTGCTGAATTTAAGGCTGATTTGAATGCTACTTTCAAGATGAAAGATTTGGGACTGTTGCATCATTATTTGGGTATACAGTTTAAGCAGTGTGATGGTGGTATTGCCTCGTGTCAGAAAAGTTACATAGAGACATTGCTATGTAAATTTGGACTTGAGGATTGCAAACCTATTGCCACTCCCATGGAAACAGGTTTGAAGTTGAGTCTACATGATGCTGGCGATCGTGCTGATGTCACTCTTTACCAAACTGCTGTTGGCTGCCTCATTTATTATGCAATACGAGGCTAGATATTCAGTTTGCAGTCTCACTCGTCCACAGATTGCATAGCCCAGAGTCTAAGCATTGGCAGGCTATCAAGAGGATTTTCCACTACGTTAGTGGCACTTTACATCTTGGTTTGTTTTATCCCAAGGGGGGATCATTGCCGCCAGACTTACATGCTTTTTCGGACTCAGATTGGGCTGGTTGTTTTGACACGCGAGTGCCCACAAGTGGTTTTTGTTTCATGCTTGGCAGTTCATGTATATCATGGTTGAGCAAGAAGAAACCTATTGTGGCCACTTCGAGTTGTGAGGCTGAGTACAGGGCAGCAGCCTTCACACTACGGTTGAGTGTGTATGGCTCGGACGCCTTATGGCTGATTTGGGTGTTGGACAGGACACTGCCAACTCTATCCACACTGACAGTCAGAGCGCATTGGCAGTTGCGAGGAACCCAGTTTTTCATGCTCGCACAAAGCACATTGAGGTGCATTACCACTATGTCAGGGAGAGGCTCTCAGCAGGAGAGATCAGCTTGGCTTATGTGCCAACACAGGACAACCTTGCAGATCTTTTCACAAAGGCATTGTCTCGTGAGAATCTTGAAGCTTTCCGCAAAGCTTTGGGCTTACTCCCCTTTGTGGACTGATCTTGTCCTCAGGGCATGGCACTTCCCTTTACTCATGTGCCAGCTCTTGTTCACCACATCACTCCAGGGGGGATTTATTACCATATACATGTGGTAGTGATGTGTGTGAACACACTAGGACCGCCGGGGCATTTTTTCCCTCGTTAGGAGGTTTTTTCCCCCGAGCATTGTATATACGCCCATCACTCTAGGGCTATCTATCTTTCCATTGCACACTAAGTAACACACTCTATATTGTGTGCCTTGAGCTTCCTTCGTCTTCTCCAAGCTGTGTGTGTTTCTCTGCAACTCTAATTCCAACAAAAAATTGGTAAGAATCACGCAAGAGATGCTGGAAAAACAAAAACCCAAGCTCAAAAGTATGGCAAAACCTGAAGAGCTTGTGCTAAGAGACAATAAAGAAAAATCTGAAGTGGTGGTAGAATCCCACTTTGATTCAAAAGAGCCAGAAATCATAGTGTCGGATAGTGAAGATGCCTTAGACAGAATTCCATTCGTAGAGGAAGACTGGCCAAGACACTTATGGGAAAAAGTTCGAGATCAATGATGGGAGCCTAACTCTAAAGTCAGGTCCTATAGAGGAAGTCTGATTAGACAACCTACCTCCGGATATGGACATGGAATGTCTAAACCATTGACCTTGAAAACATTACCCTTTTACTTGGGAGATCACAAAGATAAATCCATAGTGTGTAAGACCACTCAAGTAAAAAAAGCGGAACAGACCCTAGAAGTAGACAACATTCATTCAATCATGTCTACACTCATCCAATGCACTCTTGCTTTGGAGAGCTATTAAAAATCAGACGATATTTATGGAATGATCTACAGAAAACCGTAGAGAAGGTGGGGATAACCGGGCTCATCGCAAAAAATTTGGAAAGATTGAAACACAAAATGGATAAAAAGGAGATTTGATATGTTCCAATGAACAAAGTTGGAGAATATTACGAAGGGGAAGAAGGAAACACCACCCTTCCAGTGAAATATAATGACATTGAAACCATGGAAATACTGGATAGTGGGGCATGCATAGCCATAGCCACAAAAGCAGTATGGGAATCCTGGGGACAACCAACCATTAGTCAAACTCGAATGAAATTTCAATTGGCTGATGGATATATCAAAAGACCCTAAGACTGCTAGAAAAAGTGACAGTTAATTCATGTGGGATTGAATATCAACACACTTTTGCCATAGTAGACTTTGGGAAGAAACTCAATAATGAAATCATATTGGGAAGACCTTTCATGCGACAGGTACATCTTATCCAAGATTAGGGAAACAACTATCTGTACTTGAAGCAAGTGGGATCTATAACAAGGGTTAATCTAAAAGATCACACTTATAGAGATGTCATGAAAACGCCCATAAAAGAGTTTGATTTAGTCTCTTCGGCTGAAACTAAGCTTCCATCGTGGTTAAACAAAGACAATCCTATTTGGATGTGTGGAGCTTCAGAAAACGGGAGCTTAAAAAGAGAAGAATGTATCTTAGAAAGGGATTGCACAGACGAAGCCTACATACCTGAACCCTTTCCAGAACATTTGTTTGAGCCATTTGAGTGGACTCAAATTTTAGCGACAATGGATGTATGTGTGAATACGTCAATGCCTACTCAATTTTTCAATGAGGATGGCTATGACATAATTCCCATCCAAATGATTTCAACCCTCTCCATTGAAGATGAAAATGAGGAACCCAAGGACTTGATGAAAGCTCAACAAGTCTTTTCAGACCTCTATTACGATGCAACAAATAATTTAGAAGAACACTCGGCTACTTCAGAAGGTTCAGGGTCAAAAAAAAGAACATGTGAGAGCTAAGCTACTCCTGAAAGGGGGGGAGGAAAAGTTTTTTGACTTTCCTAACCAAAAAATGAGAAGACAAAAATGGTATAGACAAAAAGGAGACACCAGAAACGTGAAAGCTAGACCTATGCCATCAGTCTCTAGTAGAACACAGTTCTTGATGCAGATAGATGCACATGATTGTGTCAAGGACAAAATCAATGGCAGTATCCTTCAAACTAAAATCCAGAAATGTCAAAAACATTGAGAAAAACAAGGAAAGATACTCAAGCAAAGCCAAAGAAATAGGATAAGGAGCCAACCATGACACGAGTTGAGCGGGAAAAGAAATATCAAGAGTTGAAAAAAGCTCTAAAGCTCTAAAATGAAAACCACAGACGAGGATGGTAAGATGTAATGAGCGTTCCATCCCATTACAAAAAATATACTCTCAAAGACCAAAAATCATAGTAGAAAAACCTGTTAGAACTACGGAAACAAGGCGAGTCCTACGAAGGGTCTGAAAACGCGAAAAAGATAGATTTGGTTGAACCAGGAGAAGAGCCTCGGCCTGCCTACATGGAAAATTACCTCATAGAAGAAGAAAAAGAAGAGCTTTTACTAAGCTTACTAAAAGAATACCGAGATATCTTTGCTTGGTCTTACAAGGATCTCAAGGGTGTTGATCCAAAAATCTGCCAACATACCATACCCATGAGAGATGATGCAAAACCAAGTAGACAAAGGCCATACACATACAATGATACATTTTCTAGAAAGATCAAAGAAGAGATTGAGAAACTAAAGGAAGCCGAATTCATTTATGAAATTGAACACACAGATTGGGTGTCTCCAATTGTGGTAGTACCCAAGAAGAATGGAAAACTACAAGTGTGTGTCAACCTCAAGAAAGTGAATGCACCTACCATTAGAGACAATTTTCCTCTTCCAATCACTGAGCATGTGTTTGAAAGAGTTGTAGTTAGATGGATTTTTGGGATACAATCAACTTTTGGTTGACCCAAAAGATCAGCATAAAACTGCTTTTGCAACGGATGGGGTATTTTTGCCTATCGGGTTATGCCCTTTGGGTTAACTAATGTTCCTACCACATTTCAAAGGTTGACAAGTCATACTTTTAAAGAATATCTTAGGAAATTCTTGGAAGTATATATGGATGATCTATGCGTACATTCATCAGTCCAGGCTGATCATTTTGAACACCTCAAAAAGGTATTCGAAAAATGTACTTTAGAGGATTTGCTTAAATCCTGAGAAGTGCACATTCATAGGTAGACAAGGAAAAATTCTTGGATATATAGTGTCTAAAAATGACATAGCTACTGATATGGATAAAATTCATATTATTGCTGATTTGCCTAGACCAACAACAGTCAAGGGGGTTCAAGCCTTCATGGGACATTGTGGGTATTACAGACGGTTCATCTACATGTACGCTATCATTGCAAAACCCATGTATAGCTTGATTACACACTTTTAATGGATGGATGAGTGTGAAAAATCCTTCATGAAGCTTAAGTAAGCTCTCACCATCAGATTGGAATAAGATATTCCACATCCATGTAGATGCTTTCGATTTTGCCATCCGTTGTATACTAGCTCAACCAGGAAACGGGAAAATTGATTTTCCTATTTCTTATACTAGCCGACAATAGAACATGGCGGAAAAGAATTATACAACCACAAAAAGGGAAGGATTAGGAATGATCTATGTCGTAAAAAAGTATAGACATTACCTATTAGCAAACAAATTTGTGTTCTTTGTGGACCACCAAGCCTTATTGTACTTGGTCAACAAGCCATGCAGCATAGGAAGAATAGTGTGATGGTTCATCATTCTTCTGGAATTTGATTTCACTGTAGTTGTAAAAAAGGGCACTACTCATCAAAGAGCAGATCATTTGTCTAGGATTGTTTCAGGAGAATCTCCTAAAGGAGTAGATGATGATCTACTAGATGCATATCTGTTCTCCGTGGAAATGATACCTCGATGGTCGAAAAATATGGTATCATTGATGACCATAGCTCAAGTGGATTCACAAATACCACTTCTTATTACAATCGGAGTAATTGAGCAATCGGCTATGTATCAATTACTAGCTGATAGGCTATACAAAAGACACCGAGATGGAATATTGCTCTTATGCATTAATCCTGAAGAAAAAACCCAATACTTAAGTCAAGAACATGTTACCATAGTGGGACTTCACTTTGCAGAAGACCAAACTATTTTTGAAGATGTGATTCTTGTCAACGAGCAAAAATGACAACACGAATAGATAGCATGCCCTTAAGACCAATGAGGAGAGCTAGAGCTTTTGAAAAATGGGGTATAGACTTTGTTGGGCCAATACAGCCACCTACTTATAGAACCCAAGCTCAATATATTATTGTAGCTACAGATTATTTGACTAAGTGGGCCGAGGCTAAAGCAACTCAAAAGAATGATGCCAGAACCACTGCCGCATTCTTATATAAGTATGTATTCACAAGATATGGACTGCCAATTGAAATTGTCAGTGATGCGGGAACTCATTTCCTCAATGAGGTAATCGAGTATCTACTGAATGAATTTATGGTCATTCATAACAAGTCAACTCCCTATCACCCACAAGAAAATGGACAAGCTGAGCATACAAATAAGATTCTTAGCTCGGTATTGACTAAAGTGGTTAGTTTAGGAAGGACAAACTGAGAAATGAATCTCCATGCTGCTCTATGGGCTTATCGAGTTTCATTCAAAACAACTTTAAATGCTACACTTTAAACTTGTTTATGGTCTTGGTGCCATACTACCAATAGAATTTCTATTACCAACACTAAGGGTAGCAAAGGATCTCGAGTGGACTGGACATGAATTGTCAGAAAGACTTCAAGATTTAGAGAAGCTAGATGAGCAAAGGCTAACTGCTATAGCTCACATCTATGCACAAAAGTGGAAAGAAAAACAATTTTTTGATTCCCATCTAATTACCAAAATCTTCGAAAAAGGAGACTTAGTTTTAGTCTATTCCCTTAAGCAACACTTCCCAAATTTAAGAAAAAGGAAAACGGACCGTTTATCATTAAAGATGTATCTTCAAGTGGAGCAGTCAAGTTGTCCACCCTAGATGGTGAACCAATGGCCAATTGGATTAGCAGATGTCATTTAAAGAAATACAATTTTCTGCTAACCAATGAATTGCTAGAAAGAATGCATGCAGCCAAGCAAAGGAAGATAAAATGATAGCAGGTTATTGATGAAGCCCAAGAAGAAGCTCGGCTTTAGGTACTCAAAAGGAAAGCTGCTCTCAAGAATCAACAAATACCTATTCCCATCAACACACTAGAAATAGATGAACGACAATGGGAATTGTAGAAAGATGCAGTGTCAACAGATGATGAATGGTTAATTGGAATGGACCTTCGCATCAAAGTACAGCTCAACAATCATAGCACAAATGCTTTGGTCGATACAAGAGCTAGAGTAAATGCAGTCAATTATTCCACGTGCAAGAAAGAAACAACTCAGTTAGAGACTATCAAAGGATGCAACAAGAACCCAACACCAACATTGGGAGTAATCAACTTGAACGTGATAATACATGGATATTCATGTCCTCATCAGTTTGTGTGCTTACTAGATGAACACATGAATGAGATGATGATTCTTGGAATTCCTTGGATGCGGACATACAAAGTAGTGCCAGATTGGAATACAAATCGGCTCAAGCTATCACTTAAAGGCGGGCAACTCATTGTTCCAATTGCACCAAGCACGGAGAAATGGAAAGGAAATTACTAGCAGAACAAACCACGAAGTAATCAATCTTATCCATCCTCTCGAATGAGATGATGATTCTTGGAATTCCTTGGATGCGGACATACAAAGTAGTGCCAGATTGGAATACAAATCGGCTCAAGCTATCACTTAAAGGCGGGCAACTCATTGTTCCAATTGCACCAAGCACGGAGAAATGGAAAGGAAATTACCAGCAGAACAAACCACGAAGTAATCAATCTTATCCATCCTCTTGACAAGCAAATGCTACAGGTAGCATGCAAGGAGTCAGGAAAATTTGGGTACAGAAAGCACAGCTTAAGGACAAACCAATTCAAATCTGGGTGCCCAAAACATCATCTCGACAAAACCAAAGATGGTTTCGAGGGTCAAAACACAAAGACGCACTTCTCCAAGAAGGGAACCTAACACGAAATGGATTTGGAAGAAAAAGGAGAACTTATCTTCTCCGCAAACTGCAAAATCAATCAAGCAATGAGAGAGTAAAGCCTCAAAAACCTCAACCACACTATTCTGACCAAGATAAATCGAGATATCAATGGTGTTGGAATTAAAGTTGCAAAGAAACGCACACAGCTTGGAGAAGACGAAGGAAGCTCAAGGCACACAATAGAGAGTGTGTTACTTAGTATGCAATGGAAGATAGATAGCCCTAGAGTGATGGGCGTATATACAATGCTCGGGGGAAAAAACCTTAAAAAGAGGAAAAAAATGCCCCGGCGGTCCTAGTGTGTTCACACACATCATTACCACATGTATATGGTGACAAATCCCCCTTGGAGTGATGCGGTGAACGAGAGCTGGCACATGAGTAAAGGGAAGTGCCATGCCCTGAGGACATGATCAGTCACAAAGGGGAGTAAGCCCAAAGCTTTGTGGAAAGCTTCAAGCTTCTCATGAGACAATGCCTTTGTGAAAAGATCTGCAAGGTTGTCCTGTGTTGGCACATAAGCCAAGCTGATCTCTCATGCTGAGAACCTCTCCCTGACATAATGGTAATGCACCTCAATGTGCTTTGTGCGAGCATGAAAACTGGTTCCTCGCAACTCCCAATGCGCTCTGACTGTCAGTGTAGATAGAGTTGGCAGTGTCCTGTCCAACACCCAAATTAGCGATAAGGCGTCTGAGCCATACACACTCAATCGTAGCTGTGAAGACTGCCCTACATCAGCCTCACAACTCGA
Source organism: Adiantum capillus-veneris (assembly GCF_014529385.1). NCBI lineage: Eukaryota > Viridiplantae > Streptophyta > Polypodiopsida > Polypodiales > Pteridaceae > Adiantum > Adiantum capillus-veneris. The sequence continues at coordinate 574 of NW_028221935.1, read as the reverse complement.
AGTGGCCACAATAGGTTGCTTCTTGCTCAACCATGATTATACTGCAAGCATGAAACAAAACCACTTGTGGAAACTCGCATGTCAAAACAACCAGCCCAATCTGAGTCCGAAAAACATTGAAGTATGGCGGCAATGATCCCCCCCTGGATAAAACAAGCCAAGATGTAAAGTGCCACTAAGGTCACGGAAAATCCTTTTGACAGCCTGTCAATGCTTAGACCATGGGCTATGCATAAATCTGCTGACCTGTGAGACTGCAAACTGAATATCCAGCCTCGTGTTGTAGCCAAGAACAATTTGATAAAGAGTGACATCAGCAGGATCGCCAGCATCATGTAGACTCAACTTCAAACCCGTTTCCATGGGGGAGTGGCAATAGGTTTGCAATCCTCAAGTCCAAACTTGCATAGCAACGTCTCTATGTTTCTTTTTTCACAGAAGGCAATACCACCATCACACTGCTTAAACTGTATACCAAGTAATGATGCAACAGCCCCAAATCTTTCATCTTGAAAAGTAGCATTCAAATCAGGCTTAAATTCAGAAAATATGTCTCTCATTTGGTCAAGTGATC
>NW_028221934.1:0-57720 GCF_014529385.1 Adiantum capillus-veneris | reverse complement strand
TTGAAATTTTTACCTTGAAGTGCCCTTGAGCTTACCCACTGGTTTCATACAACTTTTATGCTTACTCTCTAGTCGGATTGAGTGGTTTCGAGTCTTTTCATGCTATTTCTAGTCGTAGACCTGAAATTCTTCAACTTCTAATAACAGCTCACACTTGATTCTTTCAGAGAGAGCGATGTTCTGCAATCCACCTTAGATCTTAGTTACCCTACTCCTAGATTCTCATGCAATGGGGTTGTGGAAAGTGTCCACAAACACTTGTTTTCTTGTCTTTTATGGTTCTTTCAGCATTGATCTAAGACTTGTCTCATCTACCAATCATTCTCAAAATCCTAATCTACTTTCTACAATCCTAAAGGCACTTAACAAGTAGGATTACCTCCAAGATACCTCTACACATCAAAAGACAACAATCTTAGGCTATGCGGTTTCTAAAAGAAATTTTTTAACTCTAGGCAATCCTAGAGGAAGGTAAAGGATAAATTCATAAGACGCTCGTGTTTTCCCCTAGTTTAGGTCTCTTCGATCCTCGACAGCGGCGCCAAATGCGGGACGCATGTCTAACCTCACCATCCTATCTTATTGCAGTATTAGCGAGAACCACAATTTAATTGTCAATCCATGGGATGAAGCTTACTCGTATAGTGCATAGAGGCTATAAGAGGTTATCGATCTCTCAGAAAACAACTAACAACTTGCATCTGACTCAAGCTACACTCAAGTGACTGAAATCACCAAAAGCCAATCGCTCATCGGCAAACAAATCACATCCGTTACAGCATCAGATGACATCCAAACATAAGGAAACTTATAGGACATGTTTATAAGACCTAAGCACACATGCTTATGGTCTCAAACCCCACTTTAGGTCAAGTTCCAAAATCCCAATTATTAACAATAGTGGATTTTTGACCTAGTCGTTTTCGACTCAGAATGCATCTAAATGCTTAGCAATGATGCCCCAATACCCCGCCTATGCTTAGTTTTTTATTTGAAAGTGTAAATTCCTAGTTATGATGAAATTAGGCGCGGGTCGACGACGCCAAAAGCTACAAATTACTATGATGTGTTTACATCAATGTGTAGAGATCTTACCTGCAGTTGCAATGCAACAAACACAACTGCAATGTGACAACCGGGGAGGGATTAGGAAGCATAAGAAGGAGAGAAGTGAGCACCGTTAGCTCATGTTGTGTATTTTATTATCCAAAAACTTAATAATAACTTACAAAAATTGACTTTTATACCTTAGCCAAGGTATTTGGTGGTCAAAACTAATAATCTGGGAGTTCTACCAAAGATGGTAATAATAGGTTGATACAATCTGGAAGCTTGTAGCTCCGTCTCATCAATTACAGAGTTTATCCGAGAAAATAAGAGTTACAATATTCCCAATTTATCAAAATAATAAGTGTTTTACAATGAGAACTCCGAAAAATGGTATCCGTGTTAGCTTGCTGCTAACATCTTACTTGGGAGATAATGAGGATGAATCCATAGTGTGTAAGATCACTCAAGTAAAAAGAGCGGAATAAACCCTAGAAGTAGACAATATTCATTCAATCATGTCTACACCCATCCAAGTAATCTCACTTTGGGAGAACTATTGCAAATCAGACCATATGGATGGAATGATCTACAGAAAACCCTAGAGAAGGTGGGAACAACGGGGCTAATTGCAAAAAATTTAGGAAAATTGAAACAAAATGGACAACAAAGAGATTCAATCTATTCCAATGAACAAAGCTGGAGAATACTACGAAGGGAAAGAAGTAAACACAACCCTTTCAATGAAATATAATGACATAGAAACCATGGCAATACTGGATAGTGGGGCAGGCATAGCCATAGCCACGAAAGTAGTATGGAAATCCTGGGGACAACCAGCCATTAGAAAAACTCGAATGAAATTGCAATTTGGTTGATGGACACATTGAAAGACCATTAGGACTGCTTGAAAAAGTGATAGTTAATTCCTGTGGGATTGAATATCAACACACTTTTGCCATAGTAGACTTTGGAAAGAAACTCAATTACGAAATCATATTGGGAAGATCTTTCATGCGACAAGTACAACTCATCCAAGATTGGGAAAATAATTATATGTACTTGAAGCAAGTGGGATCAATAACAAGGGTTAATCTAAACGATCACACTTATAAAGATGTCATGAAAATGCCCATACAAGAGTTTGATTCAGTCTCTTTGGCGGCTGAAACTAAGCTTCCATCTTGGTTGAACAAAGACACTCCTATTTGGATGTGTGGAGCTTCAAAAAACGGGAGCTTAAAAAGAGAAGAATGTATCTTATATAGGGATTGCACAGACAAAGCCTATGTACGTGAACCCTTTCCAGAGCATTTGTTTGAGCCATTTGAATGGACTTAAATTTTAGCAATAATGAATGTATGTGTAAATACGTCTATGCCTGTAACTCAATTTTGTAATGAGGATGGCTATGACATAATTCCGATCCCAATGATCTTAACCCTCCACATTGAAGAAAAAATTTTGGGATCGAAGGACTTGATGAAAGCTCAACAAGTCTTTTCAGACCTCTACTATGATGCAACAGATGAGTTAGAAGGACATTCAACTACCTCAGATGATTCGGGGTCGGAAAAAGAACATGTGAGAGCTAAGCTACTCATGAAAGGAAGGGAGGAAAATTTTTTTGACTTTCCAAACCAGAAATCGAGAAGCAACATGGTATAGACAAAAAAGAGATACCAAAAACGTGAAAGCTAGACCTATGCCATCAATCTCTAGTAGAACACAGTTCCTGATGCAGATAGATGCACATGATTGTGTCAAGGACAAAGTAGATATTCTTTAAACGAAGAACATGAAATGACAAAACATTGAGAAAAACGAGAAAGGAAACTCAACCAAAACCTAAAAAATAGGACAAGGGTCAATCATGACACGAGTTGAGCGGAAAAAGAAGTATCAAGAGTTGAAAAAATCTCTAAAAGAGATATATACGACCAAAGTGGAAACCACATAAGAGGATGGTACAGATGTAATGAGCGTTCCATCCCATTACAAGAAATATACTCTCCAAGACCAAAAAATCATAGTCGAACAACCTGTCAGGGAACTACAAAAACAGGGTGAGTCCTATGAAGGACCTGAAAATGCAAAAAAGATAGACCTAGCCAAATTAGGAGAAGAGCCTAGACCTGCCTACATTGCAAATGACCTGACAGAAGAAGAAGAAGAAGAGATTTTGTTAAGCTTACTAAAAGAATACCCAGATATCTTTACTTGGTCTTATAAAGATCTCAAGGGTGTTGATCCAGAAATCTGTCAACATACCATACCCGTGAGAGATGATGCGAGACAAAGTAGACAAAGGCCATACACATATAATGAGACATTTTCCAAAAAGATAAAGAAGAGATTAAAAAACTAAAGGAAGCCGAATTATTTATGAAATTGAACACACAGACTGTGTGTCTCCAATTGTGGTAGTACCCAAAGAAGAAAGGAAAACTACGGGCTTGTATCAACCTCAAGAAAGTGAATGCAGCTACCATTAGAGATAAGTTTTCTCTTCCTATCACTAAGCATGTTTTGAATCGAGTTGTAGGTAAAGAAGCTTATAGCTTTTTAGATGGCTTTTTAGGATACAATCAACTTTTGTTGACCCAAAAGATCAGTGTAAAACTACCTTTGCAACAGAATGGGGTATTTTTGCCTATCGGGTTAACTAATGCTCTTGCCACCTTCCAAAGATTGATGAGCCATGCTTTTAAAGAATATCTAATGAAATTTGTAGAAGTATATATGGATTATCTATGCGGACATTCATCAATCCGGGCTTATCATTTTTGTTGAGATGTCGAGCTCTACATCTTGAGTTGGCATCCACTACGGGTCTCGGCCGCTTACGGCATTTACTCACTGGCGCGTTAGGTGACCAACACGGAGGATCTCTACCAGTGATTCTACAGCTGGATTACACTTATAGTTCCAGCCTAGTATGCTTCTAGCGAGTTCACACTTAGTGACCGCATGTACATATGTGCTACTTTTCAGCTTTAGCATTCAGTCATGTTGTACTCTCTTTTCTTAGCGAAGCAGAAGAAGAAGCTTTCTATCTCTATGTGTTTTGTGCTTGTCTTGTGTAGCTCTCTTGCATCCTCCTTCTTTACATGGTATCAGAGCCTGGTGCAAGCAAGAGAGGCTAAGAGAACAAGAGCATCACAATCTCTTCGTTCGCAATCCATATACCAGTTTTTCGTACAAGTTTCTAAACAGGTCTCCAAAGTGCAGTATACAGAGATTTACTGTACAAGTAAAGTGGTTGTATCTATGCTTGATTGTGGACACTTGTTGAGTGTAGAAAGTGTTACAGGTACCACAATAGCAGGTTCAACAGATTTGCAGATTTTTGTAGATTGCAGTTATTTTGTCTTAGTCCTTCAAGATGTCTGAATGTTTCAGCCAGATTGTCAGTGAGAAGCTTGAGAAAAATAACTACCCTGCATGGAAGTTCAAAATAACTAATTTCCTAAATGGGAAAGGTTATTGGGACTATGTAGAAGGAGACAATGAAAAGGAACCAGAGATTCCTGAGGCAAATGCTACAGCAGAGCAAAAAAAAGCTTTGAGGGACTGGCAACAAGGCCAAAGCAAAGTGATGTATTGGCTTTCTATGAGCATCACAGATGGCATGATGGGCTATCTACAGGATGCTGAAATCCCCACCATTGCATGGAAAAACTTAGGCAGAGTGTTCGAGGTGAACACCAAGGTAGGACGCTTCAACTAAAGTCGGAGCTAAATCAAGTTAAGAGGAACAACTTCTCCATCAATGATTATGCCTTGAAGATCAAGAGTATCATTGAGGCTCTTGGATCTATTAAAGTCTCAGTGGAAGACGATGACATTGTCCGTGCATGCTTGGATGGTCTCGGAGATGAGTATGTACATTTTAGGTCTTCCATGAATACAAGAGACGACATCCTCGTGTTCCAAGATTTGATTTCTATGCTTATTCTTGAGGAGAAGAACCTTGGTCTTGACACATCTTCTTCTCATGGCAAAAATAAGTCTGAACAAAGCCTTCTATTTTAACTCCAACAGAGGTAGAGGTCGTGGTTGAGGCCAAAGTGGTGGTAGGGGCCAATCTTGAGAAGATCAATCAAATCAAAACAATACAGGTGGCAGGGGGAACCAGTCTCAAGGCAGGGGGAGTCAAAGAGGTCGTGGTGCAAGATCAAGCAAGCAGCAACATACTGCAGATAGTAGAGAATGTTCGACTTGTGGTGAAAAAGGTCACATGTCACGTGACTCTCCAAAGGGAAAAGCAAGTGGAAAGAGAGAACAGGGCAACTATGCATCTACTAGTAGAGATGCAGATGACAGCAGAAGCGAGCGCATGTTTGTTATGCAGCATGTAATGAATACAATGACTGCAAAGAATTCCACCCAAGATGATGTTTGGTATGTGGATTCAGGTGCCTCTAATCACATGACGTCTTGTGGAGAGTGGATTCAGGTGCCTCTAATCACATGACGTCTTGTGGAGAGTGGTTTAGAGATATCGCAAACCAGATGTGTCAGGCTATGTGCAAACAGGAGATGACACAGCTCACCCCATTGCTCATGTAGGGGACATATCTCTAAATACAAAGAATGGGAAATCAAAGTACTTAGCAGATGTACTTCATGTCCCAAACATTACAAAGAATCTTGTTTTTGTTGGAAAAATGGTTGAGCAGGGTTTGCAGGTTCGCTTCAATCCGAATGGCTGTTATGTAGAAGATTTCCAGAATGGCTGTAAGCTGATCACAGAGGGCAAATGTGTGGGCAGAATGTTTACGCTGAATGTAGACATGCCTGAGGTAAAAGCTGCATTATTTGCTCAGGGCACAGGTGTTGTGGCTGATGTTGAAATTTGGCACAAATGCATTGCCCATGTCAATGAGCAGAGATTGTGCAGCATGCAATCAAAACAAATTGTAAAAGGTTTGCCCAAATTAAAGGTGGATGGTATGCATAAAGTGTGTGCAGCATGCCACACTTTTTACATACATTGCGCTCATGTGGAAAACAGTCAAAGGGCTCATTTCCACATGAGCGCAATGTATGTAAAAATCCACTTGAGGTGGTGCACACATATGTTTGGGGTCCAACAGATACTGCAAGTATACATGGTTGCAAGTATTATGTCTCTTTCATTGATGACCATATAAGGAAAGTATGGGTCTACTTCATGTGTAACAAAAGTGAAGTGTTTGGTCACTTTCAGGACTTCAAATTCATGATTGAGAAGGAGACAGATATGCAAATCAAGACATTGAGGTCAGATGGAGGGGAGAGTACTTCTCCAATGATTTTTCAAATTTTCTACGAATGCATGGTATATGTAGGCAGTTTACATGCATATATACTCCACAGCAGAATGGGGTCACAGAAAGGAAAAACAGGCACATTGCAGAGGTTGCACGTGCATTGATGAATGAGAAGAACATGCCTCATCATTTCTGGGCTGAAATACAGTTGTGTACATTATGAGCAGGACACCTACAGCTGCGGTGCATGATGTAACACCTGAGGAAAAGTTTACAAGTACAAAGCCTGATTTGGCACACTTGAAAGTGTTTGGCTGCATAGCTTACATGCATGTACCAGATGAGTTGCGTAGGAAATTGGATCCTAAAGCAGAGAAATGTATTCTTGTGGGATATTCCCTTGAACATTAGGGGTACAGGTGCTACAATCCTACTAATCGAGAATTACGAGTGAGCAGAGATGTAGTCTTTGATGAGATGAGCAGCTGGTACAGTAATGCACATGGCACTATTGGATTTGATGTAAAAGATGATGTGGCTGTACAAAATGTGAGGCCACAGTCACAGGTTTTGAGTGGACCACAAGAGTCCTCTTCTCGTGGCTCTGTTGAGAAGCCATGGAATGGTAGACTACGTACGCAGGTTACTCCACCAACAGGTACAAGGAATGTATCATGGAAAGGAAAGGAAAAGGTTGATGAACCTCCCTTTATGGCTGATGCATCATCAGGTTTTTCACATATAGACATGGATTTAGATGGTTCTAAACAAAGTCTTGATGAGGAATTTGGAATTCCGGCTGTCAGGACACCTGGTGTAATGAAATTACAAGGAGATGCTAGAGGGCAAAGGAGTGACCCAGGACCGCGCAGATCTAACAGAGTCAGAAATCCAGTTCAGAAATTGACTTATGATGGGTATCTAGCGCATCACCAAGCCTACATGGCTAAGGTGATACAGGATGTGGAGCCCACATGTTTTGAGGATGCAGTTGGAAATGTGCATTGGGATGATGCAATGAATGAAGAGATGGCTGCATTGGAAGCAAGCGACACATGGGAGTTGGTGTCGTTGCCAAGTGGCAAGAAAGCTATTGGCTGTAAATGGGTGTATAAAACCAAGCATAAGGCTAATGGTCACATTGAGCTTCACAAGGCACGGCTAGTCACAAAGGGTTATGCACAGTCGTCCATGAGGAGACCTTTGCTCCAGTGGCAAAGATGACGACTGTGAGAGCTGTCATAGCAGTGGCTGCATCTAGAGGATGGATTATGCATCAAATGGATGTAAAGAATGCCTTCTTGAATGGTGAGTTACAAGAGCAAGTGTATATGGATCAGCCACCTGGTTATGTTGATCTAGGTTACCCAGATTATGTATGCAGGCTTCTCAAAGCCTTGTATAGTTTGAAGCAGGGCTCTAGAGCATGGTATGACAGGATTGCCAAGTATCTTGTCAGTATTGATTTTAGGAGAGCTCATGCTGATCATTCACTCTATGTACGTGAGAGTGATATGGGGATTGTGGTCATTACCATATATGTAGATGACCTTATTATTGTGGGTGACAATGCTATGGAGATTGACCATGTGAAGGGTCTTCTCAAACAGGAGTTTGAAATAAAAGATTTGGGCGAGTTGCGCTACTTTCTTGGCATTGAGGTGATCAGGACTCCAGAGGGTGTATAGTTGTCACAGAGACAATATGCTTTGGACATGTTGTCAAAGTATGGTATGGCTGATTTTAAGCCAATTTCTATTCCCTTGGATCTGAATGCAAAACTGAGTGCAGAGAAGGGTGATGTTGTTGAGGATGTCAAGATGTACAGGAAGATTGTGGGTAGTCTAATCTACTTAACTATCACGATGCCAGACTTGAGCTACATAGTAGGCTTGGAGAGTCAGTTCATGCAGCTTCCGAGGAAGCCACATTTGGATGGAGTATGATGCACACTTCGGTATGTGCAAGGGACTCTTGACTACGCATTGCTCTATGCAGCAGATGTGCCATTAGCATTGTATGGGTATACAGATGCCGATTGGGCGGGTAGCATTATTGATAGGAGATCTACGAGTGGCTTCATGTTCTCTTTTGGGAGTGTTACTATTACTTGGAGCAGCAAAAAGCATCCTACGTTTGCTTTATCGAGCACAGAGCCCGAGTACAGAGGTGCAGCAGTTGTGGCATGCGAGGTAGCTTGGCTACGCACATTACTTGAGGACTTGGGAGTGCAGGTGGACCAGCAGATTGTCATCCATTGCGACAACCTCAGCAGGTTGCAGTTGGCTAGGAACCCAGTGGTCCATGCCAGGACCAAGCACATAGAGGTCCATTACCACTACGTTCAAGAGAGAGTGTTGGCGGGCAACATCGACTTGGTCTACGTCAGCACAGAGGAGCAGATAGAGAATATCTTTACCAAGGCCCTCGGAGCTGAGAAGCTTCGACGTTTCCGGACTATGCTTGGACTCTGCGACATGTAGAGCTCAAGGGGGAGTGTTGAGATGTCGAGATCTACATCTTGAGCTGGCATCCACTACGGGTCTTGGCCGCTTACGGCATTTACTCACTGGCGCGTTAGGTGACCGACACGGAGGATCTCTGCCAGTGATTCTACAGCTGGACTACACTTATAGTGTCAGCCTAGTATGCTTCTAGCAAGTTCACACTTAGTGACCGCATGTACATATGTGCTACTTTTTAGCTTTAGCATTCAGTCATTTTGTACTCTCTTTTCTTAGCAAAGAAGAAGAAGAAGCTTTCTATCTCTGTGTTTTTTGTTATTGTCTTGTGTAGCTCTCTTGCATCCTCATTCTTTACAATTTTGAACACCTCAAAAAGATATTCGAAAAATGTAGACTTTATAGGATTTGCTTAAATCCTGAAAAGTGCACGTTTATGGGTAGAAGGAAAAATTCTTGGACATATAGTGTCTAAAAATGGCATAGCTATTGATATGGATAAAATTTATGTTATCGGTAATTTGCCTAGACCGACAAAAGTCAAGGGGATTCAAGCCTTCATGGGACATTGTGGATATTACAAACGGTTCATTTACATGTACGCTATAATTGCAAAACCCATGTATAGCTTGATTACACACTTTGAATGGACTGATGAGTGTGAAGAATCCTTCATGAAGCTTAAGCAATCTCTCATTTCAGCTCCAATATTGAAATTACCAAATTGGAATAAGATATTCCACATACATGTAGACACTTCTAATTTTGCCATCGGATGTATACGAGCTCAAATAGGAGACGGGAAAATTGATTTTCCTATTTCTTATGCTAGCCGACAGTTGAACATGGCTAAAATGAAAGTTACCACCACCAAGAGGGAAGGACTAGGAATGATCTATGCCGTAAAAGAGTATAGACATTACCTATTAGTAAACAAATTTGTGTTCTTTGTGGACCACCAAGCCTTATTGTACTTGGTCAACAAGCCATGCAACACAGGAAGAATAGTGAGATGGTTCATTATTCTTCTAGAATATGATTTCACTGTAGTTGTAAAAAAGGGTATCACTTATCAAAGAGCAGATCATTTGTCTAAAATTGTTTTAGGGGAACCACCTAAAGGAGTAGATGATGATCTACCACATGCATATTTGTTCTCCATGGAAATGATACCTCAATGGTCGGAAAATATGGTATCATTGATGACTATAGCTCAAGTGGATTCGCAAATACCACTTCCTATCACAATCGAATTAATTGAGGAATCGAGCATTCGGCTATGTATTAGTTACTAGTTGGTAGGCTATATAAAAGAAATCGAGATGGAATATTGCTATTGTGCATTAATCCTGAGGAGAAAACCAATACCTAAGTCAAGCACATATAAGCATAGTAGGACTTCACTTTGCGGAAGACCAAACTATGCAAAGGATCTTGAGACTTGGAGTATATTGGCCAACTATGAGGAGTGATGTTCATTCTTTTGTAAAGGATTGTCCTCAATGTCAAAAAAAAACACCCATACCTCATGTAACATTGTTCCAAATGTCACATGTTCCTAAGTAAAGTAACTATCTAGTCACCTACTTATCGAGCTGAACATTTCCTAAGGATATGAGTAAACACCGTCAAAGAGCAATTGAAACTGAAGCAAGGGATTATGCTCTTATTAAAAACCAATTGTATTGGAGAGGTAAGGATCAACATTTGCATTTTTGTGCAAATGAAGACAAATATATTCCCATTATAGAACAAGCACATGTTGGATTAGTTACAGGTCACTTTTCTAGTGAGACCACCGCAAGAGCAATCTTAATGGCAGGCATATGGTGGCCAGCACTTTTTGCAGATGCCAAAGAATATGTTCAAAGGTGTGATGCTTGTCAATGAGCAAAAATGCCAAGTTGTGTACATAGCATGCCCTTAAGACCAATAATGGGGGCTAGAGCTTTCGCAAAATGGGGTATAGATTTTGCTGGGCCAATACAACCACTTGCTTATAGAGCCCAAGCTCAATATATCATTGTAGCTACGGACTATTGGACCAAGTGGACCGAGGCTAAGACCGAGGCTAAAGCAACTCAAAAGAATGATGCCAAAACCAGTGCCGCATTCTTATATGAGTATGTGTTCAGAAGATATGGACTGCCAATAGAGATAGTCAGTGATAGGGAAACTCATTTCCTTAATGAGGTAATTGAGTATCTGCTTAATGAATTATGGTCATCCATAACAAATCAGCTCCCTATCACCCACAAGCAAACGGACAAGCTGAGCATACAGATAAAATTCTTAGCTCGATATTGACTAAAGTGGTTAGTTCAGGAAGGACATACTGAAAAATGAATCTCCATGCTGCTCTATGGGCTTATCGAGTTTCATTCAAAACGGCTTTAAATGCTACATCCTTTAACCTTTTTTATGGTCTTGATGCCATACTACCGATAGAATTTCTATTGCCGACACTAAGGGTAGCTAAGAATCTTGAGAGGACTAGACATGACTTGTCACAGAGACTTAAAGATTTAGAAAAGTTGGATGAGCAAAGGCTAACTATTGTAGCTCACATCTATGCACAAAAGCGGAAACAAAAGCAATTTTTTGATTCCCATCTAATTACAAAAATCTTCAAAAAAGGGGACTTAGTTTTAGTCTATTCCCTTAAACAACACATTCCCAAGTTTAAGAAAAAGGGAAGTGGACCATTTATCATTGAAGATGTATCTCCAAGTGGAGCAGTCAAGTTGTCCATCCTAGATGGTGAATCGATGGCTAATTGGATTAGTGGATATCATTTTAAAAAGTACAATTTTCCACTAACCAATGAATTTCTAGAAATAATGCATGCAGCTAAGCAAAGAAAGATAAAACAACATTAGGTTATCGATGAAGCCCAGGAGGAAGCTCAACTTCAGGTGGAAGGGGTGCTCTCAAGAATCAACAAATATCAATTTCCATCAACATTCTGGAAACAAATGACCGATAATGGGAAAGACGCAGTTTCGAAAGATGATGAATGGTTAGTGGAATGGACCTTCGTATCAAAGTATAGCTCAACAATCATAGCATAAATGCATTGGTTGACACAGGAGCTCGAGTAAATGCAGTCAGCTATTCCACATACAAAAAAGCAACAAGTGAGTCATTGATAGCAGGAATATGGACTATTAAAGGATGCAACAAGAACCCAACACCAACATTGGGAGTAGGCAACTTGAATGTGATAGTACATGGATGTTCATGTCCTCATCAGTTTGTATGCTTACCAGATGAACACATGAATGAGACAATGATTCTTGGAATCCCCTGGATGCGGACATACAAGGCAGTACTAGATTGGGATACCAATTAGCTCAAGTTCTCACCTAAAGTCGGACAACTCATTGTTCCAATTGCACCAAGCAAGGAGGAATGGAATGGAAGTTACCAACAGAGCAAAAAACACAGTAATCAATCTTCTCTATCCTATCAGCAAGTAAATGTTACAAGTAGCATGCAAGGAGTCAGGCAAATTTGGGTACCGAAAACACAACTTAAGGACAAGCCGATTCAAATATGGGTGTCCAAATCATCATCTACTGTACAGAAGATGGTTCCAAGGTTCAAAACACAAAGACGAGCATCTCGGAGCAAGAAACCTAACACAAAATGGACTTGGAATAAAAAAGAACACTTATCTTCTCCACAAACTATAAAATCGATCAAGCAATGAGAATTAAGACTCTGAAGACTCAACCACACCATTCTAACCAAGATAAACCAAGATATCAATGGCGGCTAAAAGCTCGAAAACAATCATTATTGATACCAATAGCTCAGGAAATCAGCGTGCCAAAGCATCTTGATGGTACAATAAAGCAAAGAGCACACAACCTACAAGATTTTCTCTTTGGAAGACAGTATCAGAAAACCTCGACATCAAAAACCCTTGAGTTAACTACTCAGGACCCAACTCTTGCACATCATAATGGTTTTAATTGCATTGATCTTCATAGCATGGTAGAGTCAACTAAGGCTATTCATAGACACGATTGTTCAACCCATGCACACAATCATCCCGGAGTACGCCATCTAGGAGGGGTGGAAGGGTACTAAGTAATTAAGGACAGTGTTTGAAGAGGGAGGAAAAAGTTTGATGTTAACGTGTGATTTTTTGCAAAATTACCTAATAATGCCCTTATAATTCATTAAGAGGAAAAATTTTAACTTATAAGATCTCCCCGATGAGTATTAATAATGTATATACTATCACAAAATAGTCCTTTTTGGTTATTTTTCATCACTTTTCTTGATATTGAGACTTAAAAATGGAAAATCCAAAAAAAACAATAAAGCTATACTTTTCAATGGATTTTCTTAATTATTGGATTTTTACTTTTCTTTTTTAGCGCATTTTGTTATTTTCTTTGATTTTTTCAACAAACATGTCAAAAATTAATAATAAATAGCAACATAGCTCGGATGGAAAAACAGAAGATACACTGATGATCAAAAAGACAAGACGGATAGACACAAAAAAATTCAATCAAATCGGCAAATGGAAGCGGGAAGCCTAAAATTAGGTGGCCAAACCTACTTTTGCAGAATTCTTGCACAAATGCGCTACAGGAATCTGACTGAAGAAATTTTTGAGTCTAACATAGATTTCACGGCCTAGTAGGACTAACAGGGGAATTTGGAGAAAAACGGTTCGGAAAGTCCGAGTATAGATACCCAAGGTAGGCTAAGATCACCTCATTTCCACTTGTTGCCTTGGGAGAGAGAGCTTTTCGACCTTCTTTGTGCGCATTTTTTGGAGTCCACATTTGCCTGTTTCCAGCGCCGTCTCACACGAGACATGAGGGGTAAGTTTTATACTTATCAATGATTCAATTTGTACGACCAATAGCTAGTCTAAACCCCTGGAAAAAACCCTAGAATCCGAGCAGTGCACGAAGACCTACGACCAAAAATCGCCCATAGCGGCCTGTCAGCTCAACCAAATCAAATGAGACTTGAACTGTAGCATGCCCCAACATAATAGAACACTTTTATATCAACAATTGACCATTCGGCAAGGGTTGAGGGGGTCCCAAGTAGAAAAGCTAGGTTTTTGACAGATGCAAGAATTGGATTCTGACTCCACAAACAGCTTACATACGAGGTCTATACACAATGTTTATGATTGATTTCATAAAATCGATCAAGCCAGGCCCTCAAAAAGTAGAAAACGGCTCAAAGGCTACAAAGCATCAAATTTGACATACAACGTCAAACTGACTCCAAATGGGCCAAAACTGGATGTGTTGCTTCAGTACTATGTAGCGGACAAGTCCATAGCCTCAAAAGTGACTAACCAACTCTACACACCATGCAGTCACAAAAATTGGTGATTTCAAAGTCGACAAAGCAGAAAGTGATGCCGGCAAGACCAAATTTTACCAAATTCAATTTAGGACTTGTTTTAGGTGTATAGAATGTGTTTAGGTCAAAATTCTCAAGTTTTACAAGAAAAAGTTGGTTGTTGTAAATAATCGCAATTATTTACTTCTGTAATATTTTGGCTTGAAATTGGTGTCATCACCTCACCTATCACTTGTACACACCTATTATATGCCACATTTCAAGTATGAGCCAAAATGATCAATTATAACTTGGAAAATTTCCAAAAAACGCAAAGAAGTCCTTTCAAACCAATTTTTGAGTTATGAGTCACATTTATCCAAATCACCTCATATCACATACATAGGGTCTACACCATGCATAGAACCAAGTTGCACCAAAAATGTTCGCTTTGATGAAAAAGTTAATAATCGCGATTATTTACTTTTTTACCAAGATGGGAAAATATTGCAACTTTGCCATAATGGGACCAAATTACATGATGTCCTAAGCCCACTAACCAAGTTTGAACAAATTTGGAGCTCAAAATCTCAAAATTCCTTTACATCTACTGTTTTAGAGAACTAAAGCCTAAATCTACACCATTCTCACCCTATGCACTCAAATGAGCCCGCACTTCACTTAGAGTATCTCATTGATATATACTTCAAGCCTATGGTGCCAAATTTGCAAAAAGTTGACAAAATTACTCAGCTGTAAATAATCGCGATTATTTACTTTTGTTGCAATTTTTTGTTTGGACTTCATGATTTTGATCTTTACATGTTTGTATATATCTTTGCATGTTCAAAATTTGATTTGAAGCAAATTGGACCAAATTTGTCAGCAATTCAGACTGAAAGACATTTCAGAGCAGAATCTACCAGATTTGCTAACTTTGACACTCTATTCACTTAATAGGAGCCATGCAAGCTGCAGAGAAGGCCAAGAAGAGGATCTCTCAAAGGAGAAGCTGCAAGAGCTACCACCATACCAACTGGACCCTAGTTCAGTAAAGACAGCCAAAGCGACCTATTTGTCTACAGAACAGCTTGAGGAGAATAACACAACGGTTTTCACAGGTAGATTCAAAAGTGAAGAAGCTAGGACATCAGGTAGAACTACATCTTCTATCAAAAGAGGTCTATGATGTTGCAGCAAAAAACTTGAGACAAAAGAGGCTAACAGAAGGCTTGGGCTCAAACGCTTGGGCTCAAAGAGTTTTACAAACAAGAGCCATGTGAAGTAGATTTTCGGAAAGCTTATGAACTCCTATCCACCATCAAGGAAGATGGAACAACCCAGATCTCTGACCACCAAGGGAACAAGGTTGAAGTGGTAATTACGAAAGAGATAGTGGCCGAAGCCCTCAAATTTCCAACAGAAGGGATGACTATGAGAGCTAGGGATAGAAAGACGGTAGGTACCTTCACCAAGGAAACCATTGCTGCAACATTTGTCGATCTTATCCAGAATCAAGTGGAAGAACCAGCATGATTATCCTCAACACTTTCACTTTCTTGCAAAGAGACCACCAAGATACACAATACCCAATCATGCAGTTGCGACTACATTTACACAAATGTTAAAGTCAACAACCAGGCAACCCATCAACCACGCACAATATGTGTTATCCACACTGAAGGGGACAAAGAAAGAGGGTAAGATAGCATATATGGGAGCACCTGAGGTACTCACAAGAATTTCCTACCATGCTATCGGCATGGCAGACAATTTGTAACCTGCCCCAGATCAGAACACATGGATCGTGTCTACACAACCATCCCCTCGAGCCACAAGGTCCACCAAAAGAACTTACAAATCTAATGAAGATTCTGCCGAGAGCTCTTCAAAAAAACATAGCAGTGAAAGCTCAGACAATGAGGAAAGAAGAGCTTGCATTGAAGAAATGAAAAGAAAGGCAGTGGTAGCACATCGAGAGGAGCCTCAACAGAAGTAGGCAAGTTTTGGGAGAGAGAAGCACTCTTATGAATGAAGCCGCCAAGCTCAAGGCAACAAGGACCCTGCAAAGTGGGTACCTATTGAAGTAAAAGGACCAGGAACAAAGCACCCTGCACGGAACATCACGACCACCCAATGCCAATCCCACCACCATCACCAATAGATAGAACCACTCAAGGAGAGCCCACTAAAGAAAAAGAGCATGAACAGAAAGAGGCAGGAGAATCTGCACAACAGGCAGCAACTACTCCGGAGCAAGCCAAAGAAAAAGAACCAGAGCCGGAAAGGGTAGCAAGTCCTGCACTAGAGGAGTCAACAAGATTTGAGCAAACAAAGGAACAAGAAACAGAGGAAACCCCATCTGCCACCACCCAGCAAGAAACAACTGAGGCATCCACGAAGCCTCAAGCAAACAAAGCAGGAGAGGCCCAAGCACAGCCTCAAGGGCAAGAACAAACACGGCCGCTACCACAACCAGCCACCACAACCCCACCAAGAGAATCACAAGAGACTGTCGGAACGTCTAGGTAGCTCACAAAACATGAAGACTGGCAGACCAATGATGAGATAATTCTACAAGAAGTCAATGAATATGCAAAGCAAATGCAGGATATGACAAAAAAACTCCGATCAGCAGCACTTAGCCATAGCACAAAGGCTAAAGAATTGGAGATGGTGATCGATGCTCTCCAAGGAGAGTTAGAAGACAGATTGAATGTCATCACTGATCTGCAAAAACAAGTCCAGGAATTGAAAGTTGAAGCTGAACAACACCATCTAGCAAGAGACAAACAGCAAAAGAAAAAGGAAGAGTTAGGTGAACTTCGCATGAAGTTGACAGATGCTTGCAAAACCAAAGACGAACAGCTGACAGAGGTTACTAACAAAATCTTAACTACAACTCTGTCAATTCAAAATATCCAAGTGCAGCTAGACATAGCAAACACCTCATTGCAATATTCAGAGCAGAGGATCAACGATTAGGCAACCTTTTTACAATAGATACGAGAAAATCTCGCAGTTGCCTCGATCAAAGCTACAGACAAAGTGTACAAAGCACTAGAGAAAAAGAATAAAGATCTCGAGCTAGAGCTAAAGCTAGAGCAGTCACAACGTAGAGACTTGGCATCAATGCAAGTACAACAAGAAGAAGAGCTGCTCAAGGAAATAACCGAGCTGAAAAGAGAACCAGGATGGCAAGAGACGCAGGAAGAAGTAGGTATGCCAGAGCAGCCACATATTGATATTCCCTCAATCTCTTTTGTTGAGATGGAAACATAGCTAGCAGAAGGTCTAGGTGGCAAAGAATATTTCCAAGTACCATTATTAGAAGCTGATGAAGTGCCAATGATCCAGCTGTCAAAAGTTAAGGAAGATGCACTGAAAGAAAAGGTTACCCAAGAGAGAGATGAACATTGGAAAGCAACGATAGATTGGGAGTTGAGAGTTCTTCACTCTGTCAATGTTACTCAACTCACTCTCAATCAAAACAATGCACAATGGCATCATCAATCACTGCCATATCCCGACGAAAGACTTTATAAATACATGCAAGTAGAAGGCGCAGACGAAGTCCACCACCCCAAGTGGAGAAAGAGCTGGTTGAACAAGAATCCAAGATACTTGATTCTGTTCACAAGAGCACCAACGGTACTTCAAAAGGATCCAACTTTTTGTCCTGTACCAAGAGTAAGGACGTGGCAAGCACATGAGGCAATAACAAAGAAGCGGCCTACATGGCTGAATTATCCAAGATTGCCAGCTCCAAAAAAGGGAATGCCAATAGAGGACTACATGGTGAAACCCTAACAAGCGCCATGTCATTCTTCAAAAGTCTACCTGATCTTTCAAGTGCTATGCTTTACAGAATTTATTGAATGTTGCTCACCTGCATTGAAGTCTTTCATGAGCCAGAGGAAGCAGGCACCCCGTGGATGTCTTTTCTTGAGGGCAATAAGGGGTTATGCTACGATCTCAGTGGCCAACCTTCTGAAGAAGTCCTCTATGGCTTCTATGCCCGTTGCATGTTCTTACCTTCTCATAATATGTTGGCGTTTGAGGAAGCGTTCACAGGGTTTTTCACTTGGCAAACGAAGACTTTTGGGCCAGTGATCAGCAATCTGACTTCAAGATTTGTCGGCTACTCCACAATCGAGCTTAAAAACAAAGTCACTATGTAGTTTTTGTAGGTGCCAGACAAAGAGAGAAAGATCAGATACGAAAAGGCTCTACATGCACTTAAAGACCGCCTCGCCAGTTGTCAACTGAAAGACTATTTCAGCCCATAAAGCTGTGTCAAGGGATGACACAGGCGAGGACGGAGGGAATGTTAGCAACAAGCTAACGCGGATACCATTTTTTGGAGCTCTCATTGTAAAAACACTTATTACTTTGATAAATTGGGAATATTGTAACTCCTATTTTCTGGATAAACTTTGTAATTGATGAGCCGGCGCTACAAGCTTCCATATTGTATCAACCTGTCTTTACCCATCTTTAGTTAGAGCTCCCAGATTATTAGTTTTGACCATCAAAAACCTTGGCTAAGGTATAAAAGCCAATTTTTGTAAGTTATTTTGAAGTTTTGGATAATGAAATACACAGTGTGAGCTAAAGGCGCTCACTTCTCTCCTTCTCGTGCTTCCTACTCCCTCCTTGGTTATCACATTGTAGTCGCGTTTGTTGCGTTGCAACCGCAGGTAAGAGCTCTACGCATTGATGTAAGCATTTCGCGATAATTTGTAGCTTTTGGTATCGCCGACCCGCGGTCACCCGCGGTCTAATTTCATCATAAGTAGGAATTTACACTTCAAAATCAAAAACTAAGTATAGGTGGGGTATTGGGACATCGTTGCTAAGCATTTAAATGCATTCTGGGTCGAAAACGACTAGGTCAAAAATCCACTGGTGTTAATAATCGTGATTTTTGCACTTGACCTAAAGTTGGATTTGAGACCATAAGCATGTGTGCTTAGGTCTTATAAACTTGTCCTAGAAGTTTCATTACATTTGGATGTCATTTGATGCTGTAACGGATGTGATTTGTTTGCCGATGAGCGATTGGCTTTTGGTGATTTCAGTCACTTGAGTGTAGCTTGAGTTAGATGCGATTTGTTTGTTGTTTTTCGAGAGATTGACAACCTCTTGTAGCCTCTATGCACTAGTTGAGTCAGGTTCGTCCCACGGATTGACAATTTAATCGTGGTTCTCGCTAAATCTGCAATAAGATAGGAGTGAGGTTAGACACCCGTTCCACAGTAGGCTTTCTCTTGAGTACTTTCTAGTTGTTGTTCTAGTATAGCCAACAACTCATGGACAAAGGAGATCACTAATCACTCCAACCTCTTAGCAAAAACCATTATTCTAGTTTCATTAGTGTACGTTTCAACTACCATCCTCATTACTCTAGGTTCTCCTAAATTGAAATTTCTTGATTCATATCCCCCACTTAGGAACTCTAGTTGGAGTTCTCTCAATAGCTCTCTTGTTTGGTCGCACATCCCTTACTTCAATCTAGTTTTTTGGGACTCTCATAGTATGGATTGTGCTTTGAGCTTCATTGCCCGATGTGTGATCATTGGAACCCTTGAACTCAAGGATCCCATTGGTCTTGGTATTGAAAATTGTGGTCAGCTGAATGAGTCTTTTACCCTGGTCCTAAAAGGACTCATTGTTGTTGTTTCTAGCCTTGTCTTTGAGATAGTTGGTCTATATGTGCTAGGAGTGACATAATACTGATGGAATGGTCCTCCAAAGTAAGCATATCTCTCTAGCTCCTTATGGTCTACAATAGAGTATCTTTGCCCATACCTAGCAAGCATGATTACATGGGTATCTCTGCCTTCTATATATGTAAAGACATACAAGCTTTTTTGCTTCGATAACTCTCCAATGTAGGGCTTTTTGCACTTATAATAGAGCAACTACTCTTTGTTATTGCACTTAAACAACCCCACAAGTACATTAGGAATGTCTAGCTTTGGCAGATTGTCTTTAGGCTTGACATCAATTTTGCCCTTGGTGCCTGTCAATCCCCAATTGTCCACAATGTAGGGATTTCACACAACTAAATACATGGTACTCTTGTCATCAAAGTATCGATCACCACTATAGTCCACGGGCACTATGTCCTTGAACTCACTAGGTCTTTCCTCTAATTTTATGCAATAGTGATCCATACCATCCTTGTAAATCTTTACACTTTGTTCATTTTCAAAGCGATATTTCAAGTGCAATAGTTTCATAGTTGGTGTGGGTTGGGATGGTCTTGCCGCCATGTTGGTTCCCTCTTTGAACTCACACTATTGAAACCTTCAGCCATGTAGGTATAAGATCTCTCTAAAGAAGTATCAGATATAATTTCCTCAAGAATTGGCTCTAAGGTTGGCAATGGTCCCTGATTACACTCTCTTTAGTGGATATGTGGCTAACCTAGTCTCCTACAATAGGGTTTCTACTCCAATATAATCTGCCTGATTGCAAATACATCAAGAAAACACTACTCCAGAACCCTGACATGTTACCTCTTTGTTGGCTTTCAAATTTAACCCTAATTTTTGGTTTCTGTTTCCTGGAAGCACCTTTTGTCAAAAGGTTTCACTTTTTGGTCAAACAGCCTCACAGATACATGGATCGCAATCCATGTTCCTTCATAAAACAGAATGAAAATTCTTAATTTTCTTCCTGTGAGTTTGGTGATACTCCTTGGCACCAAATTTTTGGGTTTTGATAGCTTTATGCTCTGAGCATCAAATTTTCTATATTCTCAGAGTTATGGTCTCTTTTGTCAAAATATGGTTTTTGACAGTTTTTGCCCTGACTTTCAGTCTAAATCTCATGGTGGTAATTGCTAATTACCCTACTCCTAGGTACTGAAATGAATCTATGAAAAAAAAAACAAGGAAAATTGAAGATATAATGGATTGCAAAATAGTACTTTCAAAGCATCAAGAAAATTGAAGAATGCCTTTCATATCTCACTCACAACGCTCTTTGATTATCAATAATAGATCTCGCATGTCCTCTACTTTTAGCTTTCGCCAAGCACTAAACCCGGAGTCTAGCTGCTTCACTGCTAAGGTGTGAACGAAATGGGTAACAAAATCTCTAGAAAAGAATGCTACAAATAGGACTAAGTCACTCACCATCTAAGGATCATTTCTATGACAAAGGTGCCAATGTTAGTCGGTCGCTGCAATTGAACATCTACAACATAGCTGTCTGGCACTAACATTGTAATAGTCAGGGAAATGACTCGGATGGGACACGAAGATTCTTTGAGGGTGTCCACCTCAAGAAGAGAACCAAGAGAACTAAACTATCAACACAGCTAGCAAAATATCACTCTCTAACGTGGGAACTTTGTCAATGTCATATCTCACCGCTCTAGGTCATCATGCCATTTCATCGACCAAATAAACTTGGAATGCAACGAAACTTTAGGAGGAGCTATAATATGCATAGGGGAACATCCTACAAACTATGGAGGTGGTAGCACATCCATAACCCATTTAGTATCTAAGGGTTAGGTACCATTAAGGTACCACCCTACAAAAATTACATAGTGAATTTAAGAGAGTTATTCAGTAGAAGTACCCCAAGCCAACAGTCCAGTAAAAATATACCAGGGAAATAGCAACACAGTAAAAACAGTCTGTGTGTGTGTGTGTGTGTGTCAGTACCAGTACCAGTATAGTTCAGTAGTACAAATAGGTACCAGTATCAGTATCAGTATCAGTACCAGTACAAGTCCAGTACTACCAGTAGCAGTATAGGAGTATCAGTACCAGTAGTGTATAGTGCCAATATCAATACCAGTATAGTCTTGTAGTACCAGTAAGTACCAGTAGCAATATAGGAGTATCAGTAACATTAGTCTATAGTTACAGTATCAGTACTAGTATCGTCTAGTAGTACCAGTAATTACCAGTACCAATATATATTGTACCAGTACAACCAGTACTAGTAAAGCAATATAGCAGTAACCGTACGAGTAGTACCAGTACCAGTACTACCAGTATCAGTAGTAGAACCAGTACCATTACTAGTATTGTGTGTGTGTGTGTGTGTGTGTGTGTGTGTGTGTGTGAGTGAGAGAGAGAGAGAGAGAGAGAGAAGCAAACAAAATTGTGCTCGCAAGGAGCGATCACACATTTGAAGCATGGCTCGCCTGCATGACTCAAGGAGAGTGTGTGCGGATGTATGCGAACACCATTACGATGAGTCTTAGCCAAATCGATTAAATGGCAGGGAAGTAGGAAACCCAACCAAATTGTGTATGCATGTGAGCAAATAGGCTACGTACATTCTGACTAACTACCGCTTGCATGCTCCCCAGTCTCCATTGGTCGATTTAGGCCAATTCGCGCACATACTGCGGCGGCAGCTGTTCTACCGGCCTGCCACCACTGGTAGCTAATCAGTGCACATGCAGCCCGACCAACATTGTACTTGATCCTGCAGTGTCTGAGTCGCTCTACAAGCCTATTTTTGGCAGTCCACCATCGACACATCGCTGCAATTGTGTAGGAGGGAGACGTAGTGACTTTCCGTTAGAAGCGGTAGCAAAGCTGTGGGCAAGAGGTGCAAAAAAGGCCAAGGTTATGGTGGGCCATGCAGGAATCTCCATTGATCGTAGCTCCCTTTTGTGCACCCTATGAGAGATTGAGATTGTGAGTGCTTGTTAGTGCCAATCGTGCACACAGCGGTAGTAGGCGGAAGGGTAAAAGTCACAAACGTGACTGCCCTTTCGCCAAAACGCACAACACTCTTTGGTCTAGAGCGATTGTTCTATTTCAAACACACTACACAAAGGTGCTGGGTTCAATTCGCTGGATACATCAGAACGGGTGAGACACGTAGCCAATCGTGCACACAGCGGTAGTAGGCGGAAGGGTAAAAGTCACAAACGTAACTACCCTTTCGCCGAAACGCACAACACTCTTTGGTCTAGAGCGATTGTTCTATTTCAAACACACTACACAAAGGTGCTGGGTTCAATTCGCTGGATACCTCAGAACGGGTGAGACACGTAGCCAATCGTGCACACAGCGGTAGTAGGTGGAAGGGTAAAAGTCACAAATGTGACTGCCCTTTCGCCGAAATGCACAACACTCTTTGGTCTAAAGCGATTGTTCTATTTCAAACACACTACACAAAGGTGTTGGGTTCAATTCGCTGGATACCTCAGAACGGGTGAGACACGTAGCCAATCGTGCACACAGCGGTAGTAGGCGGAAAGGTAAAAGTCACAAACGTGACTGCCCTTTCGCCGAAACGCACAACACTCTTTGGTCTAGAGCGATTGTTCTATTTCAAACACACTACACACAAAGAAAAAAAGGGGCCTACTTGAGAAAGCTGAGAAAATGCTAAACTAAGAAGCTGTTAAAATATACCCATATGGGGACGATCAAGACCCATTTGGGTCACCAACCTTTTATCTAAAGTAACAACTTTTTGGCCTCCTAAAGACCTTAGTAGAAAAAGGGTGAAGGTAGTTCAATTTTCTTTGTAAGACAAGTGTCTTTAAGGGGCTCAAAGTCTTGTAAATAGAATCCTATTCTCCAAAGCTATATTTACTTTTTTGGCATGCTTGAAAAAGACTTAAGAGATTAAAAGGTTAAACAATATGTTCATAGGAGTTTGGTCCCATAATGTGAGGTGAGTGTTCAAGAAAGGTGTACTCGAGCTTAGCCTTGAGCCGGTTGAAAATCAAGATAAGTCGGTTACAAAGGATGATAAACGAAAAAAAATCCGATAAAATATATTATTAAATAGTTCAAACATCTTGCAAATTTGAAAATTTCTACTAGTATTTGCAGTTTGCATGTATATAAGGAAGAAACTCGTCACTCATGCAAAAAGACTTACCAAATACTATGTGAGGTATTGATAAAAAATCCTTTCATTTAAGGATTTCATAAAAATTCACTTCACTAAATTGTTTTATTATTTTCTATGCTTATTGAACCTATTTTTTCTTATAGTACAAAAGCATTAAAATATTCTTTTGTTTCAAATTTTAATGTGTCTTTATTTTATTTTGTTTCAAAAGGCTGATGTGCAATGTACACCATTTACCTTATTTTTTAAATATGACCCTTCGTAATATCTAAACTATTTATAAGGTAGGGGATACAGACTACAAGAAAATAATTAGTGGAGATGACGAGAAGATGCATGAGGAGATTTAGAGGTAGAGGAGTAAGAAGGAGGAGGCAGGCCACGTGGAGGCCATTAATTAGGGCTCTCTCTCTCTCTCTCTCTCTCTCTCTCTCTCTCTCAATGTTGTATCCGTCCTTCCCAACTAATAATGTTGCAAATCTACGTGCTTCATCATTGCCCGTTGCTGCGTGATATAGACTAGCGCATTGTTCTTGTTGTTGTTGAGGGAATCTTTCAATTAAAAATACCTTTTGATTTTTTTAAAGCCATCTATTTAACCACTTTTTATAAATTGATAATACAATTTTATATTAACACAATAAAAATTCCATATGATTGTAAGCACTTATTTGAACTTACTCTCCCTTGTCCCCCCTTAACTTAGCAAGCCCACGTGCCTCTTCACCTTGATTAAATATTATGTAGATGTCCGAGCCTTTGATCCACCAACATCTAATTTGAACCCATATAGGTTTACGAATGAGACGAGGGTACAGGCCTACAAATTGAGAGAGGAATAGAGAAGGCATACAAGGATCCCTAGAGGATGTGCCCAAGATAGATGCATGTACTCATGCATGTGAGGATCTTTTAAGAGGCTAGAGCGTGATAGGAGGTCAGAGATACAAACACAATAGAGAAATAAGTTCGTGCCTACGAGACTATGAATATTTCCCAACAATCGAAGGCAAAATCCTTTTATGTCAAGGCAAATGTGTGTGTATGGGCTAGAGGGTGATAGGAGGTCAGAGATACAAACCCAATAGAGAAATAAGTTCGTGCCTACGAGACTATGAATATTTCCCAACAATCGAAGGCAAAATCCTTTTATGTCAAGGCAAATGTGTGTGTGTGTGTGTGTGTGTGTGTGTGTGTGAGAGAGAGAGAGAGAGAGAGAGAGAGAGAGAGAGAGATGAAATGAAACAAATTTTTATTTACATATGCAAAAGGCCTTAAATATCTTTGAGACCTTACATTGTCTTCATATGATCCTAAGCATATCAAATTCAAAAGACTAAGTCAACAAATGCTAAACACGTATAAACAAATAGAGCTAGCAACTAGTCCTCTATCTACCAAAGCTTGATCTCCTCCCACGAACTATCTCATGGACGATTGCCTCATGGACCAACTAGTTCGTGGGTAGGTACCATCCCACGAACTAAAAAAGCCAATCTCCTCCTTTGTAAAGGAGTGATCCCTATTTCGGATTTTTTCATCATTCTATGGATAAGCCATTAATCTACTTCTGAGTGATTTTTTGTTCCCCATAAATAAAAAATTTAAGCCAAGCCAACACTAATGTCTTGCCCACCAAAAAGGTGAGATGCCAATCGAAAAATTCCAATTAGCAACTATCTCCAATTTTATTTTTCTAGAGCAAAATTAACCATGATTGTAGCCAATTTTATGGGGGTTATTGGAGAGGGGGGCTAGCCCAACAACTGCCATATGGCAACGCTATTAAATGCATATAGGATGTGTGGAGTGTAAATAATCAAGAGTGAGCTACAGTTGTGATCGTCTTGCCCACGAGGAGGCCCAAAACAACATAACTTGAAAACATGAGTGCATGGTGTGGAGGAGGTCAATTAGAGCGACTGTTCTATGCCATAATTTCTACAACCCACCTCAAGTGTAGAGGTGTATTAAATGACCTAACCAAGAAAACTTAAGTAAGATAGAAGCTTAAACGTGTAAAGGTATGCTCAGATTCACTACCTCATTGGTGATAAATATGGAACCAAGCATCGCTTTCATGATCATCCAAGTATTAACAAAACTTGACAGTAAGCCTAAAGGAAACTTATTATGGACCAATTTAAATTCAATAATTTGAAATGGTCGACAATTGGAAGAAAATGCTGTTACGGATGCCAAAGATCAAACTGCAGATTGGAAGGTCAATTGTCTTGTGACCTGTCTTGTTACAGGTCACAAGCTTGAAGCTTGAGGATTTGAGATGTTACTTTGTGCAGGTGAGGGCCATGGAAGCTAGAGAAATGGAAGGATAGACAAACAAAGCCCTGCCATGGAAGCTAGAGAAATAGAAGGATGGACAACCAAAGCCCTGGAAAGCAACTGGTTCGAAATAGTTTCACTGTCATGAATAAGGCAGATGGGTAATGCCCTGATTGCTTGATAGGCAAGGACTTAACATAGGTAAAGCAGCTATAATGACCTTCTTAACTACCTATCCTTCAGGGCTTTCCTCTGCTTAAGGATCATTGCAGAATATGCACAGAACATGTTTTAGGAGCCATAAAATAGTCCAAGGGACCGATTATAACATCTTACAAAAGCTGCATCAAGACCGTCAGTCAAAAGGCATGATGGCATGCATCACCTAAAAATCTTGCCACAGCACACGCACAGAGAGAGAGAGAGAGAGAGAGAGAGAGAGAGGACCAACTTGTAGCTAGATTTACATTAAAAGCAGATCACGAAACAGCTTAAAGTAAATACAAACTGGATTGACCTCTTTTCCTAATACATACCAAATAAGTGTTGGATCGATTGTAGTATACAGAATTGGATCGGTTGTAGCATACAGAATACCATGCCTCTGCTCAACATTCTACGCTCTGGTGATGTGCAATAAGATCAACTGAGCATAAAAATCCTTTAAATACTCAATCATCAGCCAAATGCCTTGATACGTTTACATAGCACAAATCAAAGATCCATACACTTCACAACAGCTTTGCAATTTCAATTTCAGGGATACCCTCCGTTTACATAGCACAAATCAAAGATCCATACACTTCACAACAGCTTAGCAATTTCAATTTCAGGGATACCCTCCATTCAATACCCCGACAAATTTATCAGCAAGGCGGCACGTACAAGACTGTCACTTAATACCTAAGGTCCTTAGGTCCGGTTCAGACTGCCGGCCGAAGTCACCCACGAAGGGATATCCATCTGTTGTGGCTTCCAGGGATTGGTGAGCACAACTCTCCCTTTTCAGGACCCACCACGGAATCAGGTGGCACTGTACCCTCTTACACCAAGGCTCCATAAGCGAGAGCGCCATCACTGCACTCCACATTGATCACTGCACTCCACATTGACACAGCCCAGCAGACGTTCTATCTCTGCTTCAGCTTTAGCCTTCAACAGCCAGCAAATTCTGTTGATGTGTGAATTTGAAGGTGGTTGTCTATTTGCAGTCCAGAAGCGCCTTCTCGGCAGTCTGAACCAGTTCTAAGCGCACCAATATACCACAAGCTCAAGATTTTCGCTCCTCCAAAAGTGAAGGTTAATTTTGCCCTCTTTAAAGGAGCAAGCAAATTTATGCAACTCTAAATGCTCAGAAGAACAAGTCACAGAAGATAGCATTAATTTCCACATTAGACCACTGCATGAGCAAGTTTAAACCATGATCAATCAAAAACCTAAATGACACATATACAGTAAGTAGGAATATGTATACACCATTATGAGGTCAGAAAAATCTAAATGACAAATACAATAACAGAAAATAACTATACCCGTCTACATGCAATAGAGCACACGTCACAGCCAGCGTCCAGGAACCGTGCAAATGTGTGAAAAAACATTAGAAAGACATTTCCAAAACATCAAATACAAGCCCGTCCTAAAGACTCAAAAGTCCCTTAACGTCCATCCAATTGATGGCTTCAACAGCAGTGGCAATGCTCGTAGCATGCTCTTCTAAGAGTTCTATGATAGAAGTCAAAATTCATGAGCCTTCTTCCTCTCCTGGCTTATGCACTAATTAAACGCCGCTTCACTTCCTAACAGCAGGAACATTGGTACGCTGATTCTGATTCTGCATATCCTCCTGCAGAACACAAATGTATACCAATTACCAAGGATAACAGCATGCCTTAGAGAGAACTGAATGTCACAAAACCGAATGAAGAGATATGAACGGGATTTTACCTTGCGTCTAAACCTTTGAGGTGGCTCCCGAACTCTTCTTGCTGTGCGGGATCTCACACGGACAACGTGAGAGTGAATGGCGCATGAAACGCAGTACTGCATTTTGGCATAAAGCTTGGGAAGTGCGTACCCTAAAATTATTCAATTAAAAAGTGAATTCCATGTCTCAGCCCCATTCAAGCAAAGTTCTCAAAGGCTTACCATCATAAACGCAAGCATCCTGCACATCTCGCACAGCAGCTTGTTCAACAATGTTCCTTACAAGAAACCGCTTAACAGCCTTGTCCTGAGATTTAGAGATTGTAAAACTTTCAGCATCTAGCTGCAGTTAGTAGTCTACTAATGCAAGCGCCAGCGTCTCAAAAGACCATTTTCTAAAATATAATAATCACTTCCAGCAATACCTTTGCCTAGTTTGATGTCAATGATGAAACTCAAGCAACAAATCAGGCAGTATACAATGCAAAGGCATGTCCTGATTAGGAAAAAGAAACTGCGCTTCAAAAACGACTGTCTGAAATGTTCGAATTGCAGCCTCTGGATGTACTCTAGCATTGCCTACTCCGATGTGCACTGTTTTCTCGGCCCCACACACACGTCCTCTAGCACGCAGAAACATAGCCCAGGCAGCCTAATGTATACAGACGCAATCCACATGTGCATACCAGAAGAAGAAAACTACTGATCTGACCGAAGGATACATGCCATCCTTCCAACTGGATGCCCACCAGCATTTACGAGCTAGCAGAGAAGAAAACGCAGACAAAAAAGGGGGAGGACAAACTAGCCTACCTTGGGCACACAACGCCCACAGTTGGAGCACCTGATGGGGTTGGTGTGGCCTCTTCCGTGCTTGTTACGTCCACCGTTGCGGCGCTTGACCGTCTGCACACAGACGAAAAACAGACAGAAATGAACCAGGGAACTAAACTGAGGAAAGGCAAGCTAGCCACAGCAGTCTGTCGAAGAACGCACCATGACTGCTTATGCCGCAACTGCTTCTGCTTCGTCTTCGTCGTCGAGATCGCGCAGTGCAAAGTTGAGAAGAGGCTGTAATAGTCTAGACACTTTTCATATACCGCCAACGTTGTTGGCCGACCCAAAAAAACCCTAGGCTCTCTTCAATGCTAAAACAGTGGCTATGAAATGGAAGGGCAAAGAAAGGATATTGCTCCCACAATTCTCGTCCTTCACGGGGCAATTTTTAAACATCAATAATACAATCAATAATGGAATTAAATACCTCACTGATGAGCCAACTACAAATTATTTCCTTAAGCGGATATGTTAATCGGAAGAATTGAACTGTATGGGCAAAGGACACGTTACGGGAGTAGGACAATTAGTGTTTCTCTTTGACATACTTCTATATATGTTGAATTTTTTCTTTCCTTAAGCATGTTTCATTTTCGTTTTGTTTCCTTCGTCTATGTATTGCACACATTTTGGTTTTGATTGAGTCATTAGTAGTAAGACCTAGATTGTTCAAGAGTACCATGGAGAGTGAGATGGGATCACTCATAAGGCACAACCACCTGACAAGCATCTCCCATGCAAGGTTTTCCACATGGTCTGCACTCAAACCTAAGAGAGTGGAGCAATCCAGCAATTATTCATGTTTGCTCGAGGTTTTCTAAGCTATACAATGTGGAAATTAACTTAATTGCACCACTCAAACCATTGGTCTTTACATGTATTTAATCACTTTCTCAAACGTTGACCAAACATACACTTTCATATTTGTACTTTTAAATTGGTCCCATAAGCTAAGCTAAGCCAAGAACTTGATCGTTAATTTGTACGAGGGGTGATGATTGGCCCATTTTACATATGATAAAAAGGCATGATTGAAGCTCCATGCCAAGATGTTGCCTGCTGTTTTATAGGAGGTGAGGATTGACTCATTTTCATGAAAACGTATGCAAGAAGGTGCAATTGCACAAGGTTGCAGTACCATAAAATCATAGGAAATGTTAATTAGGAACTTAGATAATGGTGTTTTTCTAACTAAACTAATAAGAATACGATCAAATATAATTGTAGCAAGAACAACATTACATTGCCTATTTTTAAGCCATAGGTGCAGAGGTGGAAGCAATAAAGAATGTCTAAAGCATATGTTCAATGATGGGACACCCTATATCCACCAAAATGCATGAAAAACACTTTGATGTGCAAGATAGATGTTCTGAAGGTTTTCTATGGGTGTTCCAAAAGGAAGGTAAAGCAATAAATGCATATGGCTTGGCTTTACAGGCTAGCACCCCTTTAAGAAGGGTTTTTATTGATGAAAAAATGTATTCTTATCTCATTATGCTTTGTGCATGAACACTTACAACTCTTTGCATAGAGTTTAGTAACATTTTGAAGCTTTGTTTAACCCTTTACTCATTTAGTGACTTAGCTACCTTGACTATATGGAAGAGTTTTTTTTGCACCCTAGCAATAAGAGGGGACACGAATCCATCAAACAAAGTTGAGGATCATACTCTTGTAGATTTAGTATATGTGATCTTGTTATGAGTATCAATGGAATTGCATGCGATCACAAGTTTAATGTGATGCCTCCATAATATTTAGAGAAGGCCATATAATTTGCACCCATTTTCCACAAATGGCCTTGCAAGTTATGGAGCCCCTACTATAGTCTTAGTGAGAATAAACCTACACAACTTGGTCAAACAGTGTACATAGATAGATTCATGGCCATGAATTGTCATAGGTAGAACAAAAATAAAATCCATAGAGATGCTCTCCCATTTTCCATTAGGGATCTCTAAAGGATGTAAAAGCTCGCCTACTTGCGATGCTTTGTTTTTGTCATTTGACAATTTTGGCCTGGCAATTACAACTCATGTACGTCTTTACGTAAACTTAGCCAATAAAATTGTCTTCAAGCTAATGCATACATCTAGACTACAATGAGTTCCACAAACTATCATGACACTCAAAAAGAATTTGGCACTTAGTTGGTACTTAGTGTATAAGTCCATAGGTACACATACTTTAAAATTTTTAAAAATGTATAAGTCCATAGGTACACATACTCTAAAAATTTAAAAACATGTTCCTAATGGCTCTAAAAAAAATAAACGCTTTTCTAATGGCTCTAATGGCTTGAAAACGCTACAGAAAAGAAAATTAAGAAGAAAAACACAAATGTATAAGGTGCATTTGACCATCTCTATTTTTATGCACACAAAAAGTATTTTGACTTTCCACCTCCATGGTCTTTTCATTTCCTAAACTCACCCTTCACTTATGCACTCAAGATGTTTTGAAAGGATTTTTTATTTTCCGAGATTGGGGAGACCTAATCTCCCCTTGTGGAGTAATACCCATCTTCGATAGAAAAATTCTCCCATTGTTGTAGCTTTACTTGTGAAAATGTAGAACCATCTGTAGAGTTAATAATTTCACTCCCATTAGAGTGAGAAGGATCCGTCATTACCACATGGCTCCATGCCTTACTATATGATGGATTGTGCTCGTACTTCCCCTGGAGAGAGGTTCCCTCGTAATTCTCATGAAAGAAAGAGTGTTTATCTCAGGCATGGGACTTAAAGTGTCCATTACCACTTTTTTTGTAAATAGGTTTCATCAAATTTCCAAAGAAGAAAAGTACCATCTTCATTGCCTTATGTATCCGATATGGAAAAATCCATCTCAAGGCAAACGTCCTCAGCATTAAACCAACATGGGAATTAAAAAATCAAAACTATCAATCCTTCTTTTAGAGCCTTAATCTTTGAATGCTAATCAGTTAAATTATTTCTCCTCAACAACACATGATTATTAACTACTTGCAAATGTATTCATTCTTGATCTAGCTATAATAGATTTTGCATTACTACTTCCATGCCACAAACTAAACAGAATGGATGTATCTACTAGTGGTGTTGGCTTCCTGAAATCTTCCCAACACTTTCAACACAGTTTTGATTCTTAAATAAAAATAAACTCAACAAAATGATTAATTAAATAATCACAATACACAAAGAGAGTAACATATACAATAATCAAAACACAAGACATCATATTGGGTACCAACCATCCCGCTCAATCAATATGATTGCATATTTGCCTTCTGCCTCTTTATTCTCTTATGGAGCATGAATTACAATAAGATAAATATATGAAAGATGAGAGAGCATGAATTATGCAAT
Organism: Adiantum capillus-veneris; assembly: GCF_014529385.1. Lineage (NCBI taxonomy): Eukaryota > Viridiplantae > Streptophyta > Polypodiopsida > Polypodiales > Pteridaceae > Adiantum > Adiantum capillus-veneris. The sequence continues at coordinate 25,392 of NW_028221934.1, read as the reverse complement.
CAGGAGAGTGTATGCCATGATTAAGGAAGAAAACTAGCATAAAAAAGAGAAAGTGTATCTTCTGTAGCTTTGCTTGGATGTCGCTGTTGGCTTCAAAAGAGGACTAAAACAACAGATCACTTGCTCAAGTTTCTCTCGGAGCTCTCATCTTCCTCATGAAGCTGATTTATGATGAAAAAGTGTGGTGCGCATTTTCCTTCTCTCCTCATGCATACACCCAAAAATAGAAGTGGTTGCTTTTCTCTAAGAATAGTAGGTAAAGGAGAGTTCTATTTACATTGCTTCTTTTGAATGGTGTTTGAGAATAAAACATAAGCAAAATTGATAAATTGTCCAAAAGTAGTAATAGTGATAGCAGTCCTCCACGATAGGGAAACAACTACCTTCAATTGAAAGAAATAGAAAAAAACTAGGAATTTTCAAAAAGTGTGTGGCGATGAGGTAGATCTTCACTCGATATATTTGAATAAAGTGAAGTACTCAGAGAAAACTTTCCACTGTTGATCATAATATCTTGAAAAAGGAAACCAAAAAGGTACGTGCAATCCACACATCCAAATATATATTAAACTGAAAGAGATCTTTGTTAGCAGGCCCTCTAACAAAGACAACAAGAGCATGAAAACAGTGAAAAGAAATTACCTTTTTATTGTTTAAAGGGCAAAACCTCGCTCAAGTATTGCTCTAAATGAGTCAAGGGGCGAACCTCAACATCAATTTACCATAATGTATCATCAAAGAGCAAACCTTAGGTATGAAATACCACAATCATCAGCAAAAGGGCGAACCTCAGGTAAAGAATAAAACTTTTAGCTTCTAAAAGTTTGATATGCTTCTAAGATACTAGGATGAGAGTGAAAAAACCTATGTGGCATCTATTTGGCATCAAGACCATGATTCTTATACAAGCGAATACTTGTGATGCAACATACCAATGCATATCAAAGTGTTTTGATGGTCTATGATGACCTCATGTACAAGGATTTTAAAATCTTCTTCTAAAAAAGGTGGACCATCAATGATAGGGAGTGATGGTAGAGAACCTTTGAAAGGGCAAGGAAGACTTATGTAATATGTGTTGTGAATTTTCCAAGAGTCAGCGAGAGCTAATCAAAATAAATTAGCAATGATACGATTATTGATTTTTAAGGAACCATAATACCGTGGTGCTAGCTTGACAATAAGACTGGTCTCTATGCTCTTAAGACATCTATTTTCAATGCGAAGCATCATAAAATCTCCCTCTTTGAATTCCATGGGTTGTCTCTTTTACTTGTTTGTTTAATGTGTGTATGTTGTGCTTTGTGAATTCCTTTTTTTGTTTGCTCCAAGATTTGGGTGTCTTGCCAAGTGATTTCATCAGCATGTGGTTTCACGTGCATGAATGAGGACTGTTGTTGTATGCAAATTGAAGCAAGTGATTGTATGTGTCCCAAGTTCCTGGTCTCTCATATGTTTGTAAACGATCTAGAATGGTGTTATTGATCTTGTCGGTTTGTCCATTAGATTCCACATGAAGTGGTCAATTTGAGTACCCAAATTTGTGAAAAGTGTCACCCAAAAATCATTGCAAACACGTCTATCTCGATCAAATATGATAGATTTAGGCATTCCATGCAAAGCAAAAATATGCTTAAGAAAGGTAGAAAGTAAGCTTGCTTGCTAAATCTATCTACGATGGTCCAAATCATATCATTTTGTGCACCAATGAGTGGCAATATAGTAATAAAATCCATGAAAATGTGTTTCCAAGGAGAGTTAGGGATAGGTAAAAGCATCAAAAAACCATATTGCTTACCATGATGACGCTTGACTTGTTGGAAAACAAAACATTGTGCAGCATATGTAACAACATCTTTTCGAAGGGAGGGCCAATAAAATTGATATTATAATATGTGAATAGTTATAGAAATACCATCGTGGCCTATATAAGGTGGTTCATGTCACTCTTTGAGGATAAGCTGACAAAATGCAATGGTTACACACAATCGCTTTTTAAAGAACAAATACCCATCATGAAAAGAGTATTGTGCATGAACAAAAGATGTATGGTTACAAAAGTAAGCATAAATGTCAGTAGTAGTAAAGTCAGAGTCATGAGCATAAGTATCAATCATTTTTGAAAAAGTTTCAGTAGACACAACATAAACGTTATTAATCAATGGCATGTAACTTAGTGCTCTGCAACCTTATTTTCGTGCTCTGGGTGATATTGAATGAGTGGATGAAAACTTTGAATGACTAATGACCACTTAATGTGACGATCAGAGATAGTTGGTTGTGACAACAAATGATGAATACTTTGCTGATCGGTTTTAATCAAGAATTCAGATCCTATCAGGACTGTTTCCAAGCATGCACAACAACTAGCAATCCTTTGTCATAAGTGTTATAATTAAGTTCATTGGGTTTCAACTTTCTACTTTCATATGCAATGGAATGATTATCTTATATTAATATAGTACCAATACCACACCCACTAGCATCAATCGTAACAAAAAAGAAGGGTCTTTTGAAATTAGGAATTTGTAAAACAAGGGCATGTGTTATTGCATATTTGAGTGTCTTGAAATATTTTTAATGTTTGTTATTTCAAGCAAAAGATGTATTCTTTTTCAAAAGGTTTGTGAGTGGTAAAGCCAAGTATGAAAAATTTTGAATAAACTTTCTATAATAACTACATAAACCAAGAAAAGAACGAATCTCATGAATAGATTGAGGTTTACTCCATTCCTTGATACAATGAGTCTTCTTAGGATCCACACGAATTCCTTTGCGAGAGAATATTCAATCTCAGTTTTGAAAAATAAGCTTTTCTTAGGATCCAAAAAAAAATGGTTTTCACGAAACAATTCAAAAACCAAATCCAAATGTTCATAATGGTCTTTTCCATTCTTACTAAAAATCAAAATGTCATCAAAGAAGACCACAACACTTGATGCTTCAAAAATATGTAATTCATCATGTGTAAAGATGTCATAGGTGGGTTTGTTAAACCAAAAGGCATTACAAGAAATTCATAATGATCAATTTGCATTCGAAATGCAATTTTATGATCATTACTTTCCATCATACGTACTTGATGATATCCATATTTAAGATCTATTTTACTAAATATGGATGCACCACTTAATTTATCAAGTAAGTCATCAACACGTAAAATAGGAAAATAATTCTTTATCGTGATTTTATTAAGTGATCTATAGTCAATGCATAAACGATAAGTACTAGTTTTATTTTTTACTAAGAGAACTAGTGCACCAAAAGGTAAACTACTTGGCTTAATTAAACCATGATTTATTAATTCCTCAATTTGATGTTGAGTTTCTCTTTATTCGATTTGATTTTGATGATATGGTGCAAGGTGGTGCACTTTCTGTAATCAATTGTATTATGTGGCCTTCCACTCTAAAGGGAGATAATCCTGAAGCTAGATCTTCAACAAATATATATATATATATATATATATTTCATCAAAAAAAATCTTGAGAATAAGACAATTGGTCTTCATGTGTTTCAAATACATTGATTAAAACCAAAAATTGTTTGTTATGTTTTTGAGCTAACATTTTAGCTTGAGTGTGACTAATAAGAGGTTCTAGTTCTAGCTTTGGTTAGCTTGTAATGTGAAAGGTTTTCAATATGTGTGGCAATGAGTGTATGCTTATCATAGTCAATTTTTGGATTAAAATGATGTTTCCAAGGCATATCCAAAATTTAATTTGTGTTTTGCAATGGTGCTACTAAGAAATCTCATGATTCAACAAAGTCTTCTAATTGGTATTGCAAATCTTTTGCGTTATACACATAATTTATTTTAGTTCCTTGGAAAGTTGTTTTTACTTTATAATTTGTACAAGTCATATGTGATTTCAACTTTTGTGCAACATATGTAGAATTGAGATCATGTGTGCTCCCATCATCATGTCATAATTTAAAAGGATCATCACCAATCTTAACTTGCATACGTAAATATGATGTAGCTAAGAAGTAGGAGTACTTGTGAGATCTTAGTAGTCTGAGTTACCTTGAGGTTCTTGATCGCTATCTTCAAAAGTGTTGGCAATGTTGATATCCGTATTCATGTTGTGTACTTGATGGTCATTATCATCTTCAATCCCCTCAATAAACCGTGAGAAAGGTGCCGACTTGCTTTCAAGACATTTGTTAGTTGTATGTCCCATTTTGTGATGACAAGTGTAGCAAACAACAGTCTTCACATCAACTTTCCTATTATTCTTGTTGCCATTATTGTTGTTGTTATGACTATGCAAAGATTTGTTCTATGACTTTAAGAAAGGAAAAGATAAAGGTTTAAAAGCATTACTTGAACCATTGTTATTTACCTTCCTTTGTCCAAAACCATTTTGATTGGAATTACTTGATTGTGGTTGAGATTGATTGTAATGTTGTATCCATCGTTGTCCCCATTGGTGGTTCTTGGTTGAAGAGTAGCAGGATTTGTACATTGTGGTGGTGGAAGAGAAGAATAAATCTTTCTGATCATAGTTGGATCTTTACCTTTTGTAGAGCTTCAACATCGTGAGCTTAAAGAAATAGCTCTTTCTAATGTATGAGGATGAAATTTATTGACCTCAACACACAATGTATACTCCAAACCGGAAATATATTTGCATTTGAAAGTAGAGCAAGAACTGTTTGTACATTTTAAAGAGCAAGTAGAATTTGCCAAAATATGTGTATGTATTGTATAACAATTTTCCATGTCCTAGATTGAAGAGTATCCGTGCATGTCTAGCTTTCTCTTTGTATCGAGAAGGAAGAAAGTACTTCATTATCAATGTTTTAAATTCTTTCAAGTTCGTGATCGTTTGTGTTGTTTTTGCGAGTCACATTCCACCAAAGAGAAGCATGTTCTATCATTTGGTTTACTGCACACGATCTTGTCTCGTTTGCTAAATTTTTCTCCTTGAAAGTAGTCATCCAAGGATGATAACTAAGAGAGAAGCATACATGCATCTTTTCTTTAAAAGAAGTGGTTGCTTTTCACTTAAGCTCTAAGAATAGTAGGTAAATGAGAGTTCTATTTACATTGTTTCTTTTGAATGGTTTTTTAGAATAAAACATAAGAAAAATATAAAATGTCCAAAAGTAGTAATAGTGATAATAAGTGCTCTCCTTATATGCCATGACAAAGATAGCTTTCCTTTTGCTCTCAATCAATTTTATGCAAAATATTGTTGGTTGAGTCTGCTTAACCAATTGCACAGGGGTAATAAACTATGGAATCTTTGTGCTCAATTACGTGCATTTGTGCGAGGTCAAAAATTACTTTGTTGAGGAACTTGTTGCCTTGATCACTCACCAACTCAATGGGGTAGCCGAATTTTGTGAAGTTGAGATTTGGAGAGATTTTTTTGAGTGAGTTTTTTTCAGATATTGCTCTACTACCCAAAACCAGTTAAAAAACTCACTCCAAATAGAGTTTTTAGAGTGAGCTTTTTTTTCTCTCCCTCTCTCTCTCTATCTCTATCTCCTCTCTCACTCCCCTTTTGTCTCCCTCTACCTCTCCTTATCTCTATTTCTCTCTCTATCTATCACTAATTCAATCTGTGTGTGTGTGTGTGTGTGTGTGTGTGTGTGTGTGTGATCACAATGCCCTCTACGCATTGATGTAAAAATAGAAAACTTTTGAGTTATGGAAGACTTTTCTGTAGCAGCATTTCTAAAGTGAACATGTTCGGGGAAGTTGACTCTCATGATATTCTTTCACGACATCAATGAATGCACATTGTAATCCTCCAACCCGTTAATCCTTTGTGTATCTGAAAGGGTGGTGGTAATGCGTGTGCTAGTCTCCACCCAACTGTACTATCTTATAGCCTCCCCCTAGCGTACACACTATCCGGCCGTGCCGGTGGCCTTGCCCGTAGGACCCATGTCCTTACATTACTCCCCCTTGGAGAATCGTTTTCGTCCTTGAAAACGAACGTAGGAAAACGTTTCTTAAGTGCGGAGACATTCTCCCATGTAGAACCTTCTTCAAGTCTATCTAGCCATTTTACCAACACCTGTTGTCTGACATGATGTCTGGTGCGAAGCTCATGAGAATCTAAAATCTTTTCGGGCTCATGAGGAATGCTTGGCGGTTCGATAAGGTCAACTAGCACACTTGTGTCACTGACATCATCATTATGTCCTAGCTATTTTCGTAAACGGCTAATTTCATTAAATATCTAATATCTAACCAACCCAAATGATTTTCTCATATTAAACTGATCATTTAATATGGGATAATAAACGGGAACAAGGGTTAGAATATAGACATGTGCTTACGGATCTATCTCAACACGGGGCCAATGGTAAAGGGGCCCAAATGAGAGATATTATGTCAAAGAGCAAGGTTAACTAGTGAAGCTTAAAAGACCTTAGGGTTAGCTTCATTAAAGACCTCCAATGGTTAGTGTTAAAAGTCCTTTGACCTTAAGCAAGCTAGGGCTGAGCTTGAGGTGGGAACCCGACCTAAACTTAAGCAAGCTAGGGTTGTGCTTGAGGTGGGAACCTTAAGCAAGTTAGGGTTGTGCTTGAGGTGGGAACCCGACCTAAACTTAAGCAAGCTAGGGTTGTGCTTGAGGTGGGAACCCGACCTAAACTTAAGCAAGCTAAGGTGGGAACTCCACCTAAGGTGCTTGTCATGCTTGATGACTAAGGTACTTGAGGTACTTGTCACATTTAATGAGGAAGTTGCTTGAGAAGCTTCCTATGCATGGGGGGTAAGATGCTTGAGTCAAAAAGAGAACCTACACACTTAATGAGAAAGTTGTTTGAGAAACTTCATATGCATAAAAATCTCAAAGTTAGGGCAATTCTAAAAGAGCACATGGGACACATGTCAAGCTTGGCAAAATCACACCTTTGTACATGAATTTTTACAGAGCCAGTTCCAAAACTCGGAGGGCTATGTACACATACATACATGAGGCTAGTGGGCAACCTTTTTAGCACGAATCAGTGACTTCATGCGTATCCAAAAGGTGCATGAAAACGCTTGAAAATTAAAAAATATGCTTTTTTTGGTTGTGAAGCAATTGTTGGGAGTATGGAAGAATAAGAACCCTAAACTGAAAAATTTATGCTTCAAAGTGAAAGCGTTGCTCAAAAAACTAAGACTCTCACCAAGCTTAACCACATGGTGTGCTTGAATGCTATTGGTTGGGGGCTAAAGACGGGTCCAATGAGATTCTACTTCCATCTAACAAATATCTAGATATTTTCAAGCTCTCTCTCTCTAAGGGGTAATGAGGACACTTGTCAAAAGACTACCCATTTGCTTGACTGCAGGCTGCATGTGATTGGCTAGGGGGAGAAGGGCCCAATGAGCTTGTAGCATGTAGAAATTTTGCCCAAAGCAAGGAAGGGGGGTGCTAGGGGGATATACTCCACACACACACACACACTCATTTGCAAGGCGATTCTCACTTGGTGAAAGTGGAGGAACACCACCTCCTTCTCCAAGCTTGTGAGAGTGAAAGCCTACACCAATACTCTTGGCTATGGAATGCAAATCCAACCAAGAGTCATGCTTCAATGCTTAAGCTTGCCATCTTCTCCATCTTCATTACTATGCTATTATGTGTGCTAGCAAGAAGAGTAGCGATAAGTGAGGAACTATTTCTTTCTCCTATGGAATGTTTCTTCTTCCTCTTCCCTATCCTCATTCCCCGCTAGCTCTCTCCACCTTCGAAGGTGTTTGAGGCCTTGGGACCGAGGCTTGGGATAGTTAATGCTTTCTTCAAGTTTATTTTATGCTTGTGATGCATGAAGATTTCCATCTTCATTGCATCACCTAGGTTACAAGGAACACAAAGATTGTATTGTACCAAGTCTTTCTTGATGGGGGAAACTATAATACAAATGCCTATTGGAGGGGGGACCGCCGGCTCCATACGAATCCGGTCCTTGACAAGCCGGCTCCATATGAATCCGGTCCTCAACTATTGTCATGTTCTCTAAACTCTCTCTCTCTCTCTCTCTCTCTCTTGCAAGAGTATTGTTCATGCCAAGTTAACTAAGTACCATGTTTATGTTGCTACCATTGATTAAGTTCACCCGCTATGCTCACAAAGTAATCTCTCAAAAGTGCTTCACCTAATTTCCTAATTCCGCTACTCTCAAAGTTCATAGGCCATTTGCATTACATTGGTATCAGAGCGTTTGGATTCTCTTTTGTTGATTAAGAAGAAAGGTCCTTAAGTAGCCTATTAATGGTTGATTTTGTTAATTATATTAGGGTAAGTGGGATTGGGATCTATTATCGATTTTGTTGAGTCCACTATGTGGGATATGGTGCACATCTCGGGAGCTTTGGTCTTAATAATGGAGTCCTTTTATACTTGCCTACGGCTTTACCATTATTGAGCCATAAGAAGTCCGAAAGGAGCTATCCCTCGGCAACTTTGCTATGTTAGACTCACTCCACTACTCTCTATAATTAACCAATTCGAGCCGTGGGTGTAGATACTTAAGTGCCTATTTTCAAAGGCTAAGAGGAGTAGCAACTAAGGTTCTGAATTGCCAAAGCATACACTAAGTAAACACCTAAGCATACCAAGCACGAGGAGATTGCTCCAACCCATACAAAGCCTTGTTACATTTGCACACTTTGTCCTCTTGTCCTTTTATGATAAAACCGCGAGGCTGCGTTACATAAACTTCCTCAAATATGTCACCATTCAAGAAAGCAGTAACAATGTCTGATTGATGTACATCCCAACTAAAATGAGCTGCCAATGCACATAGAAAATGCACAGTAGTCATACGACAAGTGGGAGCAAAAGTCTCTTCATAATCTATGCCTTTTTGCTGTGCATAACCCTTTGCAATAAGTCGAGCCTTATGGCGATTGATCTCACCATCCGGTTTGCGTTTCAACTTGTAAACCCACTTCGTACCAATGGCCTTTTTGCAAGGAGGCAAATCACATAAAGTCCATGTGTCATTTTCTATAAGTGCATCATATTTAGATTGCATGGCAACTATCCAATTTTCTGAATTTTGTGCTTCATCAAAAGTCAGAGGCTCCTCAACATCATGTAAGCTATACACAGCCAAAGCATAACAATCTGATGCATAAGATGCATGGCGAGAGCCTGAACGAGTACGACTAGACAAAGGTGCATCCAATTTATTGTCACGCAAAGTGTGTACCAACCATTTTGGCATACCTCTAGCCTGCTCATTTTCAGCCCTTTCCTCATCAAGTACATCATGTACATCTGCATCAGTAATAGGCTGATCTGGAACATTTTCAGAAACCCCCATAGACTTTACATTTGCCTCATTGGAACTTACATTCGTATTTCCACCACTGAAAAGAGGCAACAAAGTGTCATAAATGTCCTGTGAGCTTACATTACTTTCTCTGGTACATGACAGCAAGGGCTGAATAGAATCTTCCACAAACACTACATCCAGTGAAACTAGAATACGTTTTGTTTGCGGATGATACAACCTGTAACCTTTGCTTTCAGCACTATAACCAACAAAAATACATTTGAGAGCCTTATCATCCAATTTTCTGCGCTGCACTTGTGGCACCCAAGCATATGCCAAACAGCCAAAAACACGCGTGTGCTTAATAGAAGGCTTTCTATGATGCCATGCTTCATATGGAGTAATAGACTGCAAAGCTTTCGTAGGACACTTGTTTAGTACATAAGTGGCACACATGATGGCCTCAAGCCAAAAAGAATGTGGCAAAGCTTGACTTTTGACCATACATCGTGCCATTTCCGTCAGTGACCTGTTTTTCCTCTCAGCAACACAATTTTGCTGAGGCGTATAAGGCACTGTACATTGGTGTTTTATCCCACGACTAGCCAGAAATGCATTAAATTCATGAGACATATACTCCCCCCCTCGATCTGAACGGAGGGTGCCCATAGTACATTTCGAGACATTTTCAACCATAGCCAGAAATTGTTTGAAGCACATAAAAACTCCGGACTTCGCTTTAAGCGTAAATACCCTTGCATGCCTAGAGTAATCATCAATGAAAGTCACGAAGTACAGGTAATTGCCCAAGGACGGAGTTTGCATGGGCCCACAAACATCACTATGCACAAGATGCAGCCTGCATGTGGCCCTAACTGAACCATCCTTTGGAAATTTAGAACGCTGCATCTTACCCAAAATACAGCCTTCACAAACATGTTTGACAGGTGCTTCAAGAGGTGGCAAAGAAGCCACCAGATCAGATTTTTGCAAACGCAGCAAACTGGCAAAATTCAGATGACCAAAACGTGCATGCCAAAGTTTTGCATCTGAAATAGCCCTTGAATCTGCAACAGCATTTGCAAAATTTTGTCCACACTTCTCATCCAAAGTGAGCTTATACAGCCCACGGCACAAAAGGCCAGATGCAACAATTTCATCACCAAAACTGAGATCATGAACTGTACATCTGTCATCCATAAATTTGACTACAAGTTCAAGTCTCGCAAGTGCGGATACAGACAAGAGATTCTTCTTGATCCCAGGTACATAAAGTGCATCAACAAGTGTGAAGGAACTGCCATTAGCAGCAATGAGCACAATCTTTCCAACTCCCTGAACTGGATAAGAGGCGTTGTTGGCACAAGTGATTGAATTCCCATGAGGGACAGACTTGAGAGAGGTAAACAATTCACGATGTGAGGTAATGTGCTTTGTAGCACCACTGTCAAAATACCACACATGTGAATCTGCGGCAACTGACAAGCATGCATCATGAACAGCAGGATTGTAAGTGCACTCTACGCTAAAAGCCCATTCTGCATCAACATCAGCAACACAAGCTCCTTTCACAGAAGACTCAACAATGGTTGCATTTGTAGTGGAACCAACATTTGCAGTGGAACCACCCTCTTTCTTCTTAGCCTCTTTGGCCTTCAACTTAGGACACAACTCGATCAAGTGATCATTGGCTTTACAATAATGGCAACGCATCTTCTTTTTGCCCTTATCACCAGAATTTCCAGACGAATTGCTGCTAGCAGAAGCATTAGGAACATAATTTTTGCCACTCGCAGCAGAACCATAAGAAGTGGCTGCATTGCTGTTACCACCCTTTCTTTGAGAAGCAATAAAAGCCTGTTCAACTGCATGCTGTCTAGTCCTGTTTTTTCTGGACAGTGACTCTTGTACCAGCAATGTGCATCATGCATCAAACTTGACAACTTTTGGATTTCCTTGGGTCATAAGTCTCCAAGTACTAGCAAAAGTCTGGTAAGAATCTGGTAAGGCATCAAGAACAGTCTGCACTAGGGAACTGTCTGAAATGACTTCACCTGCAGAAATGAGTTGCTCATTGATATCCTTGACACTAGCAAGGAAAGTGTCCATATCATCTTCCTCATGCATAATCTTCGACTCCAGCTCTTTACGCAGCAAAGCAATTTTAGCCTCATTGCGGCTTGCATAAAGACCTGCTAAAATATCCCAAGCCTGTTTTGCAGATTTTGCTGAACGGATGTGAGGAACAATGGTGCGCTTCACAGACAACGCAATCAATGCATGAGCCTGCGCATCCTTAACATCCCAACGAGCTTGTTCTGCCGTAGGCAAAACAACTCTAACAGCTGCAATCCTTGCAGCAAGACCTGCAACATCCTCAACATCTCCTACATCCTCAGAACCAGGACGTACATCAATGCCCTGCACAATGTTCCAGACACCCTTTGACACAAGAACATGTTGCATCATATAAGCCCACATAGGGTAGTTGTCCCCATCCAACCTGTCCTCAGCAGCAAACATCTTGAACACATCTGTGTTGTTGTTGTCAGCCATGGTAAATGATGCACCTGATGTGAAAACTGCTCGAAAATAGGAGAAACGGAGCGGGAACAACCTGTGCTATATAGCACAAACCATAGAAGACTATAAGGCACCTGTTATGCAGAAAACGGCACTGACAAAAATTCTGCACAAAATGACGAAATAGCCTGTGCAGTACTGCCTGTAGTGGAAACAGAGGCCAAAATGAGCCCAAATCAAAATTCTGAGCAGACCGAGCTCTTCAAGCTTGCCCAAAATTTTTGTCGATCTGTGAACGCTCGCCAAAGCTCACTGAAATCGGAGAAAGTGAGCAGGCGTGAGCTGGAGCAGCTGGCGACTAAGCCCGGGAGGGCGTGACCTGCTATGATACCAATTGTTGGAATTAGGGTTGCAGAGAAACACACACAGCTTGGAGAAGACGAAGGAAGCTCAAGGCATACAATAGAGAGTGTGTTACTTAGTGTGCAATGGAAAGATAGAGAGCCCTAGAGTGATGGGCCTATATACAATGCACGGGGGAAAAAACCTCCTAAAGAGGGAAAAAATGCCCCGGCGGTCCTAGTGTGTTCACACACATCACTACCACATGTATATGGTAACAACAACAATTGGTCCAAGGAGAAGGGAGTTTACAAAGGTAAATATAAACTCTCTCCTAAAGAGCTAGAATCTTTTAGTAAGGACCACAAATGTTTTAAGTGTGGGGAGCAAGGCCATGGTTATCGTCCTTGCCCCAAGAGAATTGCCCGCAATGAGACTCCTAGAGTCTCTATGTTTGAAGCTCCAAAAGAGGATGCTCATTGCCAAGGATTTCTCCTTTCCTATGCTTGGGGAAAGATACAAGAGCATGATGCCTTTATTTTGTTTGACCCTAGTACTCACAACTTCATATCCACGGAGTTGACCACTAAGCTAGGCATACAAGCATTAAAAGCCAATGGAGCTATCAAAGGACAAGACGTCTCAATTACTTCTTTCATTGGAAAATTAAGGCTTCATGTCCAAAGCTATTTGGACAAAGAGGATTTCTCCATCTCCCCTCTTAAACATGAGAATGTTATCGTTGGGGCACTGGTGCATGATTTAACCGCATGGCTTCCAACATGAAGCCACTTGAAAGGAGAATCTACTTCACCTACAGGGAAAAGAGCATGCACATAGATGTTTGTGAGTTGGGAAACACCATATTCCTGTAATAAAGGGAATCAAGAGGAATTAGAGTTGTCTAATTTCCTCAATGGATTCCAAGATGTTTTCATTGATGACATCCCTAGTGAGCTATCTCTAAAATGAGGGATAATGACCAAGAAGCTCACTGCCTAACAAGCCTCCTTATCAAGTTTCACAAGCTCAACAAGAGGAGATCATGAGGCAAGTGCATGAAGTGGTGAAAAAAAAGGGATGGCGAGGTCTAGCTCCTCTCCATTTTGTTCACCATTGCATTTAGTGCAAAAGAAAGACGACACATATCACATGTGTGTCGACTATAGGGTACTAAATAAGATCACTATTAAAGCTATAGATTTCCCGTGCCGCAGGTAGAAGATCTATTTGATAATTTACAAGTTTTGGCCTAACAAATGCTCCAGATGCATTCAAACTCATGATGGACAAAAAAATCTTCAGGCCATTCAAATTCTCTTGAAGAGTACAAGCGACACCTCCAGGTAATCTTTCAAGATTGTGAGAGAGAATAAGCTTTTCATTAATAAAAAGACAAGAGAATTTTTCCTACAAGAGATTCAATATTTAGGTCACATTATCTCTAAAGATGGCACCCATATGGATGCAACAAAATTAGAGATAATAAAAGGATGGCCTAATCCAAGGAATCTATAGGAGGTGCGAAGCTTCATAGGTATGTGTGCATACTATAGATGCTTCGTAGAAAAAATTCTCTCTAATAGCAGACCCATTACATGACTTAACAAAAAAAGAACGTTAAGTATTCATGGACTGCAAAAGTGCAAGAAGCTTTTGAGAAGCTTATCTCTCAAGGTGTGTTCACACTACTAGATCTCTCAAAGCTATTTGAGGTCCAATTTGATGCTTGTGGTGATTGCCTTGAAGCTATTTTGCTTCAAGAAGGGCATGTCGTAGCATATGAGAGTCAAAGACTCAACTTCAATAAGTGAGTATTGGGCAAATACGAAAAAAAGCTACTAGCTATTCTATATGTCCTAAACACGTGGAAACACTATCTCTTGGGGACTCCATTCATCCTACGAATGGATCACAAAGCCTCAAGAACTTCATGACGCAAACCAAGCTCTCTGACAAACAAATGAGGTAGGCAAAATTTCTTTTGCAATTTAAATTTCATATTGCTCACATTGTTGGCAAGCACAATCAAGTGGTCGATGCACTTTCACAACGACCAAGGGTAAATGTGGTGTCTATGGCAACTCACAATGATCTATCTTTTATGATAGACAAGTCTGCTACTGACCAAGACTTTAAGTACGTAATTAGCCTTTGCAATAGGGAAGTAACAAGAACCATTCACCTTGAAGGATGGTTATCTTCCAAATGGCAATAGGCTATGTGTTAATCACCCATACAATAAGAACGTCATGTATGAATCCCATACATCTCCTTATGCGGGGCAAAGAGGAAATCAATAATCTACTCTTCAAGGAGTAGAAATGTATTTCTGTTGTTCTACCATGAAAAGTAAACATACAAGAGTATGTTCCAAAATGCGTACTATACCAAAAGTTGAAATTTGATCGATGGAAGCAACTTGGATTGTTTCAGTTCGACACGCTGTCGAGAAATTTGCGGTCTTGCCAGGAAAGCACCGGGCTTATGGCTGTGAGAGTTTGTGAGAGAACTCAGCAAAAACTATATGAAGGAGTTATAAACCATAGATGCCATGAAGACTAGGGTTTGGAAAGAAGTGCAATCAAAGAAGACTCACCCTTTCTCTCTTGCACTCACACACACACAAAGAAAGAACGCAAAAGAGAATGTCAAAACAATACGAAGATGAAAACATCAAGGCTATGGTCATATCGTATCATGGGTAATATGAAAGGGTTAATGGATGAGTTAATGGCATTCAATCTTGGCTGACCAAATAGGCTACGAATTGTTCTTTGGAATTGTAGTTTTGTGCTTACCATAATATATATATTTTGTCTAGTGATTGGGATTAATTGTGTGTACAAATCCTCTTGGTTCATAGCAAGATAACTACGCTTACATCAAAAGAAAAATTATAGTCTATGAGAGGTAGTATGATGGGATCCGGTGATAGAAGTATTTCATTGAGCCTTTCAGGGCCGAAGAGAAACACTATACATTGTTGAAAGTGTATTTTACGGCTAATCCATACGTTAATTCTAATAGATCGTACAGAGTGAAAGCGATAGAAATGATCATCATGTGGGTTATTCATCTAGGATAGTATGTGAGAAATGTAGATATGAGAGAAGTGTGAAGAGATGAGAAGTTTCCCTCCCAAGTCCTATTCTTGCCCGTAGGCAATAAGGATACTGCGGGGAGAGATGTACCTGTAGCAAAGAGAACCTAGAGAGGATGAATTACTAAGAATGAGAGAGATAGGTTTGGTTAAGGAGATGAGATTAGATACATATATATATGTTGGATTAGAGATGAAAATGAAAACAACAAGAAATCAAGAAAACATCAATGTAGAACACATCTTACTTGAAACCCTTCGGCACCATTATTGATGGGAGAGAGAAGAAGAGTGGATAATTCCACTTTGATTGATACACCAAGTGCAAGACCTTCTTTGATTAGAGTTGATCTTCCAAGGTTAGCTTGTTGCAAGAATGGCTAGTCTCCCTCTAGGAGAAAGTGTAGGCTTGGGCTTATGTTAATGGCTAAGTACAATTAGGCATTACTACTCACTCCCTCGAGAATTCCTCTCATCAATGGCTTGAACGCTTGCCTTCTTACCAAGGAAGAAGAAGTCCCCTTTTATAGGTGAAGGGAACCCCCAAGGGTTTACACAAGAAGAGAGGAGCCAGTGTGAACAGGAATTGGAAAAGTTGGAAATGAGCTGTCCCTGCATGATGTGGGCAGACTGGGGTCCAGTATTTTGATCATATCTCCTCAACCGTAGCTCCAAATAAAAAAGTAAAAATATGGGCAGAAACTTCAGCTCATTAGCTACGATTTTCATTTTAAAATCATTTTCCAATTCGGATTGGAACCTTGTGTAAAAAATTCATCAAAATAGGGTCCATTTATGGCAGCAAAAGTCTTCATGTGGTCTCCTTAGCCTTGACTTTCATTTAATTCCCAAGGACACCTCATGCCATATGAAAGCATGACATTTCTCCTTGACAAAGTTTTGTAACCATGCTTGCAATAATGCATTAAAATAAGTGTATCTTTGAAATCATGCCACCTAGTGTCCCACTAGGATTTGATTCTCTCCTAGTAGCTATTTAAAAAGAAATATAAGAAAAGTATAAAAAATACATAGAATATATATATATTGGAGTTTACCCTAGATATAGGATATAGCTAGGGTGTGAGATGATAATGAAATAGTAGAAATAAAGAATCAATGCTTTTTGCCCCAAGTTAAAGAGGCGGAGCTATTGACACTTTTCCCATAGTATTTTTTGATGGTAAAGTAAGAATACATTACCCTTGAGATAAATAATAAGATGAGATAGAAAGCTTATTTTTATACTTACATATGCATATGTACATTATAGGAAATATAATTATGTATCTAAAAAGTTACAAGATAACTCTTGTAGCATGTGTTCCCACTATGTACATGTCACAGCACGACATCCACCCCCTCTAAACCTGCACATCCTCCGGTATGTGCCAAATTATTTCTTTGTAAGATCAACCCTCTTGTACATCTTCCTTGCTTTCATCTTCACTGGATGATTCCAGAGCTTCATTTTCACTTTGATCTTCACCTGTGTTTTGCTCTTCTTCCTCATCAACATTTTCTGGATCATTGTCTCCTCTTCTCTTAAACATTTTGATCCTTTTTCCTGCAATGGGAATCTTTACTTCTGTGCCATCTAGTTTAGACAAGCTGTAAGTAGCATTTTCATGCACATGTTTTACAACATATGGTCCAAACCATCTTTTTGAAAACTTACGCATGACTGTGTGTTGGTTATCAAGGCTACTATCATACACTAAAACCCAGTCACCTTTGTCAATTGCTTTGCTCCTGAGCCGATGTCGCTTATCAAAGTAGTCCTTGTTTTTCAATCTTGCATTTTTGAGTCGTTCTTTTGCAGCCTCAATGTCTCCAGGTCTTCTCTCTAGTTGCCTTATGCGCAATGCAAGGAGATCTTCCCTACTAAGCCCCTCTTTCCAAGGTAGTACATTCCATGTGGGAATTGTATCCTCAATCGGCATCACTGGCTTTTGACCATGCATTAGCTCCGCAGGCATGTAGCCAGTTACTGAGCTATGTGTTGTACGATCAGCCCATAAAGCGCTATGGTAACAGTTTTGGCCACTCACCAACTCTTCCTTCGCAAGCCTTGGCCAAAGCTTTGATGATAGGAGGGTGCCCTCTTTCACTCTTTCCATTGCCTTCAGGGTTGTAAGCTGTAGTAAGAGAAAGCTTGATCCCTAATCTAGAAAAGAACTCCCTTGCTTCTTCGGCATCCAGTTCACCTCTGTCTGCAGTGATCTTTCCCACACAACCATAACGGCAAATCACCTCATCAAGAAGGAATTTGCACACAGCTTCTGTGGTTTTAGCTCTTAATGCTCTTCCTTCAACCTGATTAGTTAGGTCCTCTCGTGCAAGAACCAAGTACCTCATCTGCCAGAGTCCTAAAGGCATTGTGACTAGATCCACAACCCATTTATAATGCATGGCTAGTGGGTATGTAGGGTGCAATCCATCACGATGTCGGACATTTGAATACATTTGACAAGTTACACATGACTCTACAAATTGAGATACATCTTTATACATACCCTTCCACCAGTATTTTTCTTTCAACTTGGAGAAGGTTGCCCACACACCCCTGTGTCCAGCCCATAAACTCTCATGAAACTCTTGCATGAGCTTTACTTGAGTCTCTTTTTTACATATAACCCTTTGTGGTGTAGCACCCTTTTGTTTAGGATGCTTCCACAAGTAACCATCCCTCAAAAAGTAACCATATGCTTTCCTGCGTATCCTCTTGAATTCTTGTTCAGACCAATCATCCTGTTTTGTTAGAGTACTCAAGTACCTTCCAATAGAAAGCCAATCACCTTCATAAAGATCTTTCAAGAACAATTCGAGTGAATTAGTCATGCAGACATTGTTACCTTTGACATGAGAGATAGAATAGAATTTGTGCCTACATCATCTCCCTCATCAATCATTTGTGACTCATCTTCATACCTTGCCCTTGATAGCATATCTGCCACTGTATTGTCTTTACCTGCAATGTGCTTAAACTCGAGATTTAAGGACTTAATGTAGGCAATCCACCGCAACATAGCAATGTCTGGTGTTGAGCAGCTTGTAATCATCCCAAGAAGTGGTAGACAATCTGTTTCTACAACCACACATGCACCAATTAGGTACTCTTTTCCACTTTTCAAGGCTGTAACCATACCCCATAACTCTCTCTTTATCTGTGGATAGTTTCTTTGGCGAGCACTTAGTACCTTTGCTCCAAATCTTACCACATACCTGTGTCCTTCTTTGTCATCTTGCCCTATTGCCCATCCAATCCCTGTAGGGCTGGTATCTACTGTCACAATCACTGGCCTTTGACACTCATAGTCTACCTTTCTCAAAGTCGTTGCTGACTGGAGTAACTCCTTTAGCTTTTTCATGGATTTTACATGTGCTTCTGTCCATTTAAACTTTTGATTCTTTTAAGCAGCTGATAAAGAGGATCAGCTACATGTGCATAATGTGGAATCCAAATAACATAGAAGACACATGCTCCCAGAAACCTTCTAACCTCAGTGATGCTAGTGCATGTTTCTTTCATTCTTTGGATGGCATCTACCTTTGATGGACAAGGTTTCCTACCATATGGCCCGCACATGTGCCCCACAATGAGCACTTCATTGACACCAAACATAGACTTTTTCCCTGACAATGTAAGATTCACTTTTTCCAACCTAGACAAAATTTTATCACAATCATTTATGTGATTTACCACAAACCTGCGACATCCCTTGTGATCCAAAGCTTCATCTTTGTCACTTTCTTCACATCCTTTGATAGGCAAATCATCAATGAAAGGCATTGTGATTTGAGGAATAAAGTCACGTAAGACCTTATTCATCCCATTCATCATATGTGCAACCGAGTTGGTTGCTCCCTGTGGCAAGGTACACATCCTTACCAAACCCAAAGGTGTCCTCATGGTTGTCAAGTCTCTGCTTTCGATTGCAAGCTGAAATTGATCATACCCTGAGTAGAGATCCCCCATTGAGTAGATTGACCTCCCTGCAAACGCCTCTGCAAATTCATCCACAATTGGACCTGTTCCTACATTTCTAATTGTCACCTTGTTCACTGGTTGCATATCTTGGATGAAGCGTAGAGAACCATTCTTCTTTGGAACTGTGAACCACCTGTTTGAGTATGGAGCACAAGAAGGCTCCAAGATTCCCATTTTGATTTTCTCATTTAGTAGCTCTACTAACTTTGGCAAATGAACCTTTGGAACCGGAATAGGCCGCAGATTCCAAGGCACATGAGGTATTGTGAAAATTACCATAGGAGCTACAATATTAGGATCAACACATCCTATCTCATGTGGCTCAAATGCAAAAGCCTTACCATGCTTTGAAAGCATTTCTTTGAAGCACTTTGTCTCCTCCTGTGTTAGAAACTCCTCGCAACCAATCTGCAATTCTTGAAAAGACTCCTTTGTGAAGGTATGCCCGATCTTTTTAGGATTCCGCAAACTTGGTTGTAAAGAAGCCTGTTCAATCTTTTCCCTGTTGTTGGGTGGTAAGGGTGAAGCTACTGGTTTCACCTTCTTTGCTACACTCTTGTATTTAGTTTCAACATGGACTTCTTGGCCTACTGTTTGGCTTTCTTTAAAGGCTTCTATTACTTGATACATTTCCATAGAGCAAACTTCCACAACTTCATTTTCAAGATGCAAACTAGACCTCATTATAGCATCAAGCTCACCCATAGTATCTACAAAAGAAACTTGTTCACACAAACCCAAACATTTTCAGTAGGCTCTAGCAACCCACTCTTTTTCATGCCTATTTGTACATTATGCACATATTGCTTCTCACATCTCTTCAAATCTTCAAGTTTTGTAAAACATACTGATCCATTCTTTGTTACCAAGGAGCTCGTTGAAAATGCTTCACCTATTTTTGGATCAGGCGAGACCCTTTTTCTTTCTGTACCACTGCAATCCCGCTTTACAATGGTACTTGGCCAAAACCCATCATTTCTCTATGATCATGAAACTCTTTGCTCACCTTTGGTAGAGGATGTTCTCTGAGGTTGTCACGATTTCTTTCATGGTTTACACAAACTGTGAGGAATTGGACAGCACGTTTACCATCTTTGCTACGTATCCTAGCATATGCTGAACCATCGTCCATTACCTTTGTTTCCATTCGAACTCCCACAATGTAGGGTTGTCCAAGGATGAGATGATATGAAGATGTATCCTGTACAAAGAAGTTTTGGTCAATCTTTACATCACCTATTGTTACCTTCACACCTGGACATGCTGCATACAATTCACCGGATGAATTGTTTGCCACTTTTACCATCCAGCCATGATCTGTGTCCATTGGCCATTTGCACTTGTTGTAGAGACTCTTTGACATTATGTTTATTTCTGAACCATGGTCAATCAAGGCAACAAATGGCTCTTCAAGATCACCTACCTTGACCAAAGTTTCTGTAGTAGCCCTTGCCCAATGACTTCGTGAATAGTAACTCCTAGGAATATCTTCAACTTCTTCATCATCATTTGAGAAATGCACTTGCTTCACTCTCCCACTAGATTGGTAGCATCCTACCACAGCTCCATCATTCTCCTTATTTTGCAGTTGCATCCCTTGTGTCTTTGAGGTTTCCCCTTCAACCTGTGGACGAGAAACTTCAGCAAGGGTTTGCCTCTTTCTCTTGATGATGTCAATGATCTCCTCATGGAATTCACGCTTTGCAATGCCAAGAACTTCTCCCAGAGTAAACTCAATCTTGCTATTCAAGATCCTTTCCTCCAAGACTTTCTTTAAATCTGTAGCAACCTCAATATCAGATTGTAGTTTATAAGTTGGGCCTTTTGTCTTACCTTTCGTTGGCTCTTTCTTCTTTCCTGTTGTAGACTCCTCCATGAGTACTTCAGGTGGAGATGCTCCTTGTGTTGAGGGTGTTTGAGAAGGCATTGAGTCGCTTCTTCCCCACTTCTAGAAGCTCTTTTTGATGGTCCTTCATCAGCATTCTCACGTTTGCGCTTCTCTTCTACAATTGCCTCATTTTGTTGGCATTTTGTAATGTAGGCATGCACTGACAATGAGTCCACTGGATCATTCCATCCTGTTTCTAGACGTATGCAATCACCTGCTTCATGTAGAATCTCTTTTGTAAGCTTCCCCTTTGTAGCTAATTGCATGACATTTGGCCAAATTTGACCATGATGGTCACTCGCTTCTTCATCACAAAAATGTTCAATTTTTACTCCATAAGTAGCCGCCTCAACTGAAGAGGTGGCATGCTTGGTTGCCATATCTTCAACTAAGGTTTGCATTCCCCCCTTCCCAAAGTTAGTTCTCAAGGGTAGACCTGTCTCTCTTAAGTGGATTTTACCATCCTTAAAAAAGACAACATCTTTTGACAAAGCATCACTAAAATCATCACAATCCCTTCTTACATGGTTTGTACTATCACACCAAATACATCTATTAACAAACCCTTCTTTGGGCTGTTGTCTTTGCCTAGGAAGTGGCCCTGATGGTTGGCCTTTTTCTTCAAGCTTTGCAAACTTCACCTTTAAGTCACGCATCCCTTCATAAGCTCATCTAGCATGGACTCATCAAACTTAGGAGCGATAAAAGTAGGCTTTACCATTTTGTCAGAAGTTGAGGTGGAAGGACTTGTAGTGTTTACTACCATCTTGTCCCTTCTTCTTTGTCGTTTGGCAAGCAGTGAGACAGCACCTTCAACCTCATTCCAGTCGGTCTTTAGTCCTTGCTCGCATCTTTATCTTCAAGAAGAAGCTCCAAATTTTCTTGAAACTCTTTACCTGCAGCTTGTAAGAAAAGATCTGTCTTCTCTGCATCTAGTGTGGCCCTTTCATCCTAGTGAGTTGTGCATAGCGCCGCTCAAATTCCCTAAGTAGCTCTGTTATTGATAGTCCTTGCTTTGGCTTGACTACCCATTCTAAGAATGTCCTTTTGGTCACTCTCTCAGAGTCCTCCATGAAATATTCCTCCTTTAAAGCTACTTTGAGTTCTTCCCAATTTCTCCCATGCCCATCTTTAATTGCCCTAACATGCTCCTTAATTTCTGGAGCAACAACTAGCTCAAAGCTTTGAATCATCTCACCTTCTGACACGCGATGCAGCTCCATCTCCTTCACATACTCGTGTAAGTACTTGGTTACATCTTTGCCATTGAACTGATCCATTCTGTTGACGACCGCTTGTATGGCCTTCGTTGCTGAAATCTCCCTTCTTTCAGTAGCATGTTGTTGTTGCATGAACATTGCAAATGCTTGAAACATTTGCATTGTCGCTGGGTCAAAATGCATACCCTGCTGCTCAACGTGATCACCCATGGTTGCCCACAAACTCTCACCCTAGCAGATTCGCGTCGGGTTCACAAAAAGCTGTCGAGAAATTTGCGGTCTTGCCAGGAAAGCACCGGGCTTATGGCTGTGAGAGTTTGTGAGAGAACTCAACAAAAACTATATGAAGGAGTTATAAACCATAGATGCCATGAAGACTAGGGTTTGGAAAGAAGTGCAATCAAAGAAGACTCACCTTTCTCTCTTGCACTCACACACACACAAAGAAAGAACGCAAAAGAGAATGTCAAAACAATACGAAGATGAAAACATCAAGGCTATGGTCATATCGTATCATGGGTAATATGAAAGGGTTAATGGATGAGTTAATGGCATTCAATCTTGGCTGACCAAATAGGCTACGAATTGTTCTTTGGAATTGTAGTTTTGTGCTTACCATAATTATATATTTTGTCTAGTGATTGGGATTAATTGTGTGTACAAATCCTCTTGGTTCATAGCAAGATAACTACGCTTACATCAAAAGAAAAATTATAGTCTATGAGAGGTAGTATGATGGGATCCGGTGATAGAAGTATTTCATTGAGCCTTTCAGGGCCGAAGAGAAACACTATACATTGTTGAAAGTGTATTTTACGGCTAATCCATACGTTAATTCTAATAGATCGTACAGAGTGAAAGCGATAGAAATGATCATCATGTGGGTTATTCATCTAGGATAGTATGTGAGAAATGTAGATATGAGAGAAGTGTGAAGAGATGAGAAGTTTCCCTCCCAAGCCCTATTCTTGCCCGTAGGCAATAAGGATACTGCGGGGAGAGATGTACCTGTAGCAAAGAGAACCTAGAGAGGATGAATTACTAAGAATGAGAGAGATAGGTTTGGTTAAGGAGATGAGATTAGATACATATATATATTTGGATTAGAGATGAAAATGAAAACAACAAGAAATCAAGAAAACATCAATGTAGAACACATCTTACTTGAAACCCTTCGGCACCATTATTGATGGGAGAGAGAAGAAGAGTGGATAATTCCACTTTGATTGATACACCAAGTGCAAGACCTTCTTTGATTAGAGTTGATCTTCCAAGGTTAGCTTGTTGCAAGAATGGCTAGTCTCCCTCTAGGAGAAAGTGTAGGCTTGGGCTTATGTTAATGGCTAAGTACAATTAGGCATTACTACTCACTCCCTCGAGAATTCCTCTCATCAATGGCTTGAATGCTTGCCTTCTTACCAAGGAAGAAGAAGTCCCCTTTTATAGGTGAAGGGAACCCCCAAGGGTTTACACAAGAAGAGAGGAGCCAGTGTGAACAGGAATTGGAAAAGTTGGAAATGAGCTGTCCCTGCATGATGTGGGCAGACTGGGGTCCAGTATTTTGATCATATCTCCTCAACCGTAGCTCCAAATAAAAAAGTAAAATATGGGCAGAAACTTCAGCTCATTAGCTACGATTTTCATTTTAAAATCATTTTCCAATTCGGATTGGAACCTTGTGTAAAAAATTCATCAAAATAGGGTCCATTTATGGCAGCAAAAGTCTTCATGTGGTCTCCTTAGCCTTGACTTTCATTTAATTCCCAAGGACACCTCATGCCATATGAAAGCATGACATTTCTCCTTGACAAAGTTTTGTAACCATGCTTGCAATAATGCATTAAAATAAGTGTATCTTTGAAATCATGCCACCTAGTGTCCCACTAGGATTTGATTCTCTCCTAGTAGCTATTTAAAAAGAAATATAAGAAAAGTATAAAAAATACATAGAATATATATATATTGGAGTTTACCCTAGATATAGGATATAGCTAGGGTGTGAGATGATAATGAAATAGTAGAAATAAAGAATCAATGCTTTTTGCCCCAAGTTAAAGAGGCGGAGCTATTGACACTTTTCCCATAGTATTTTTTGATGGTAAAGTAAGAATACATTACCCTTGAGATAAATAATAAGATGAGATAGAAAGCTTATTTTTATACTTACATATGCATATGTACATTATAGGAAATATAATTATGTATCTAAAAAGTTACAAGATAACTCTTGTAGCATGTGTTCCCACTATGTACATGTCACAGCACGACAACGCTTAACAAGAAAAACACTCTATGCCTGTCAAAAAGACTATTGGGGCACATCAAATGGCAACCCTCTTTAGATCTCAAATTTTCATGCATCATGGATTTTCAACACCATAGTGGCGGACAAAGATCCTAGAATGACCAGTAATTTCTAGAAGGGTCTCTTTGAGAATCTAGGAAGTAGATTAAATTTCTCTTTAGGCCTATCATCCACAAACGGATGACCAAAGTGAAATAACTAATCTAATGATTCTTGATCTACTAAAAGCCTATGTCATGGAAGTAGATCAATGTTCTCAATGATAGAAGTACCTAACTCTTATAGAATATGTGTACAATGATATTGTACATACTTCTATGGGGAAAGTACCTTTTGAGGTTAAAGAAGGAAGATCCAAAGTCCCTTACTACTTAAGTACATGGGAAGATCTCTGCTGCTGCTGATGAATATAGCCGAGACCTACAAGAATCTTTTCCAAAGATTAAAGGGGTTATATCCATCTTACAAGAAAGGCAAAAAGGGTTGTTGCTAATAAGCACAGAAGAGCCTTAGCCTTTAAGGAAAATGATTGGGTCTTACTTAAGTTTCCTAAGGCTCGATTGAGGCAAACAATGGGCAAAAATCC
Source organism: Adiantum capillus-veneris (assembly GCF_014529385.1). NCBI lineage: Eukaryota > Viridiplantae > Streptophyta > Polypodiopsida > Polypodiales > Pteridaceae > Adiantum > Adiantum capillus-veneris. The sequence continues at coordinate 200 of NW_028221934.1, read as the reverse complement.
AACGGGTCATCAAAATTATGTTAAACTAGAAAAAAGATATTATGGTCCTTTTTAAATTCTTAAGCTAATCAATGAGATGGCTTATTAATTAAAGTTGCCCAGGCTCACGCCATGTTTCTTGTAAGCCTACTGCCCTACAAAGGAGAGCCTCCAATCAATTTTGAGAAGACCTGAAGCCCGACGTGTGAGCCAAGAATTAA